>NW_028127018.1:0-3000 GCF_965231255.1 Vanellus vanellus
TTTATGTAATAGAGGAGGTTTTTTGTAGAGTAGATTTTTATTTTGAACACCTTCGCTATACGCAAACAAATAGTCATATGTCAATAGATAGTAAAATGAGAGGGTTTTCTCTATTTCAATGGCTCCCACCCATGTTTCCAGATTGTAACGTTTTCTAATGTCCCCTATGAATCTCCCTCTTCTGAGGCATACAACCCCAACAATGGACCTTGGGCTGCCGTAAATGGCATCATCCTATTTCAGCGTATTACCAAATAGGCCAGAAGAAAGAGGAAGGATTCAGGTGGACATGCGGCACCTCCTTTAAAGATGAGAAGTATTTGAAGACTTCAAATGAGTGTTGATCCATCTGAAGAAATTTTGCAGCCATTGTTAGTGTGGCAGTAAAGCTGCTGTCTGTTCTCGGGAAAGGGCTTGTTCCTCCCCCTTTCCCTTCAGGTGGAAATGTATGCGTGTGATTCTATACTAAAAAATAAAAAAATAATTAAAAGAAATAGGGGGAAGGGGTGTGTGCAGGGAGGGGGAAAGGGAGAAAAGGGGAGGTGGAAAGAAAAGGGGAAAGGGGGGACAGCAGACTGGGGAGAAAAGAAAAGCAGAAAGGGGGAGGCAGAAGATGGAGTGGGGGGAAGTAAAGAGAGAGATGGGACGGGGGAGAGAAAGGGGGCACATGGGACACGTGGGGTGCAGGGGGAACTGAGAATGAAGGAAAGGGAAAAGGGGGGATCCGGGGGATGGCAACAGGGAAAGAGGCAACGGTGGAAGGAGGGAAGGCAAAAGGACACAAGGGAAGAGGGAAAGGGGCAACAAAGAGGGAAGGCAAAGGGGAAAAGGGATGACAAAGGGGAACAGTAAGGAGGAAAGGTGCGACGTGGGAGGGGGTGGTAGGGGAACAGGGCGACAGGAAGGGGGACAGCAAGGGGAAAACAGGCGACATGGGTGGAAGGCAAGGGAGAAAGGGGGAAAAGAAAATAGGAGATGTGGAGGAAAGAGGAGACTGTGGGGGGGGGAGAAAGGGAGGGCAGCAGGGAAGAAACAATAAAGGGGGGGCGGGTGAGGTGTAAAGCTGGAAAAACAGGGGCAAGGGGAGTAGAAAGACAGAGAGGAGAGATATGGAACAGGAGAGACAACACAGGGGGAAAGGGGGGGACAGCAGATGGAGTAGGGGAAAGGAAAGAGAGAATGGGATAGGGAGGAAAGAAAGGAGGAAAGAAGGGATATGGGACAGTGGAAAAATGGAGAAAGAAAAAGAGGGTGATGCGTAGGCAAGGAAATGAGGAAAGGGAGGACAGGGATGGAAGGAAAACGAGAAAAAGAGGACCGGGGGAAGGAGAGGGACAAAGGGATACTGGATATGTGGCAGGGGGGGAAGGAGAAAGAAGTAAAGTGGCAACAGCAGGGAAGCCAAAGGGGAAAGACAGAAAGTGGGTACAGAGTATGAGGGTCAGGAAAAGGGAGAGTGTAACTGGAGGGAAGAAAACGGAAAGGGGGAAGTGCAGAGACAGCTTTGGGTGGGGGCAAGGAAAGGGGAAAGCAGGGAGAAGGATGGCTTGAGAATAAGGAGGAGAGGGGAAAGGGAGGATGGAACAGTACAGAAAGAAAGGAGGAAAGGGGGGACGGAACAGTGCAGAACAAAAAGGAGGAAAAGTTGGCTTTGCCAATCTAGCTACGTACGCTAAGGAAAACTTCGGTTTCCCACTCTGGGTCACAGATATGGACTCAGGAGGGGTGTGACGCCCATGATAAAGCTAAAGGTGTGCTAAGGGCAACCTTGAAAGCATCCGTAGGCGTTGTGACATGGTGAGAGGGGTCCTGAATGGTCCAGAGAGACCAAAGAAGACTCAGGGACGCGAGGAGGGAGTCCGGAGAGGCCGGAGACCAAATGGAAGCACACTAGATGACAGAGAGGACGATAAGAGAGCTCTGAGGCACGAACAAAGAGAGGACGGGTTTCTGAGGGAAAGAGCTCAGACAGAAAATTTGAAGAGTAACGAGGATCGAGGAAATAAGAAAGAAAATCAAAAAATAGCGCTGGCAAACTCAAAAGACGTAGAAAGAAAATCTAAAAAGCGAGGGCACTAAGGAAAGGCAAGAAATACTTAAAAATAAAAGACAGCAAAGGAGATAAATGTTGACAGAAAATCTTCAGAGCCGCAGGCGACCTGGATCCTTTTCTCCCCTGCCTTTGGTTCAGAGAGCGTAAAGCACTGAACCCGTTTTGTTTTGGGTTTTTTTGTTTTTTTTTTTTTCCCTTCTGGGAGTCTCCACTTGCATCCAGCAATTGTCAAACCACTTGTGTTCAATTATGTCGATGTGTTATTGTGGAGAAGACAATTTCATAGTGGTGGCTTTATGTTTGTAATCTCTCTGCAGTTAATTCTTAACCATTTCCTGTAGCTTGGGAAGCAAGCTGTTATGGAGCACAGCACTTCCAGAGAACGCACAGGCACTTCGGGTGCTCTGGAGGACTGCGGGGCAATAGATATTGACATGAGGAGGACTGAAGGGCATTTCCGGTATCCTGGAGGACCGTGAGGCCATAGAGATAGACGTCGGAGGACTGAGAGGCACTTCCGCTGTGCTGGAGGACCCCTGGACAATAGAGATCGACTTCCGGAGGACTGACGGGCACTTCCGGTCGGCTGGAGGACCGCAGGACCATAGAGATAGACTCCTGGAGGACTGACGGGCAGTTTCAGCGTGCTGGAGGACCGCGGGATCATAGAGACGGACTTCCGGAAAACTGACGGGAACTTCCGTGCGACTCCGGAGCGCGGTTACAGCCAGTACCGGATCGATGATGGCCGCTCTCGGGGCCGGGCGGGACGGCCGTGTGGCATAGTGCCCGCTCCAGGTGGCGGGGAGGCCGCCAGAGCCCTCGGTTGCCGCTGTCTCGGTGCCGGCCCGGCCTCTGGAAGGCCGCGCATGCGCCCGAGCTGCACAAGCGGCTCTGGGTGATCGGGCGGCAGCAGCGACCGCGGCCAACCGCCACCGGGCGGGGGG
>NW_028127017.1:0-32037 GCF_965231255.1 Vanellus vanellus
GCTGGTCCTCACTGCCTCCTGGAACCCCTTCAAATGCCCCACACAATTTGGCCCTCTCTGCTTTCCTGCGCACTCTAGCCTCAAAAACACCGGTTTTCACTTTCGGCGCCCCCCAGAGGAAAAAAGACAAACGTCCAGCTTTTGCTGCCACAGCAAAGGTGCCAGCGGGGAAAAGTCATGCTGGTCCTCACTGCCTCCTGGAACCCCTTCAAATGCCCCAGACAATTTGGCCCTCTCTGCTTTCCTGCGCACTCTAGCCTCAAAAGCACCTTTTTTCACTTTCGGTGCCCTCCGGAGCAAAAAAGACAAACGTCCAGCTTTTGCTGCCACAGCAAAGGTGCCAGCGGGGAAAAGTCATGCTGGTCCTCACTGCCTCCTGGAACCCCTTCAAATGCCCCAGACAATTTGGCCTCTCTGCTTTTTTGCGGACTCTACCCTCAAAAGCACCTTTTTTCACTTTTGGCGCCCTCCGGAGGAAAAAAGACAAACGTCCAGCTTTTGCTGCCACAGCAAAGGTGCCAGCGGGGAAAAGTGATGCTGGTCCTCACTGCCTCCTGGAACACCTTCAAATGCCTCAGACAATTTGGCCCTCTCTGCTTTCCTGCGCACTCTACCCTCAAAAGCACCGGTTTTCACTTTCAGCGCTGTTTGGAGCAAAAAAGACAAACGTCCAGCTTTTGCTGCCATAGCGGAAAGGTGCCAGCGGGGAAAAGTGATGCTGGTCCTCACTGCCTCCTGGAACCCCTTCAAATGCCCCAGACAATTTGGCCCTCTCTGCTTTCCTGCGCACTCTAGCCTCAAAAGCACCTTTTTTCACTTTCGGCGCCCTCCGGAGCAAAAAAGACAAACGTCCAGCTTTTGCTGCCACAGCAAAGGTGCCAGCGGGGAAAAGTGATGCTGGTCCTCACTGCCTCCTGGAACCCCTTCAAATGCCCCAGACAATTTGGCCCTCTCTGCTTTCCTGCGCACTCTAGCCTCAAAAGCACCTTTTTTCACTTTCGGCGCCCCCCAGAGGAAAAAAGACAAACGTCCAGCTTTTGCTGCCACAGCAAAGGTGCCAGCGGGGAAAAGTCATGCTGGTCCTCACTGCCTCCTGGAACCCCTTCAAATGCCCCAGACAATTTGGCCCTCTCTGCTTTCCTGCGCACTCTAGCCTCAAAAGCACCTTTTTTCACTTTCGGCGCCCCCCAGAGGAAAAAAGACAAACGTCCAGCTTTTGCTGCCACAGCAAAGGTGCCAGCGGGGAAAAGTGATGCTGGTCCTCACTGCCTCCTGGAACCCCGTCAAATGCCCCAGACAATTTGGCCCTCTCTGCTTTCCTGCGCACTCTAGCCTCAAAAGCACCTTTTTTCACTATCAGCGCTGTTTGGAGCAAAAAAGACAAACGTCCAGCTTTTGCTGCCACAGCAAAGGTGCCAGCGGGGAAAAGTGATGCTGGTCCTCATTGCCTCCTGGAACCCCGTCAAATGCCCCAGACAATTTGGCCCTCTCTGCTTTCCTGCGCACTCTAGCCTCAAAAGCACCGGTTTTCACTTTCAGTGCTGTTTGGAGCAAAAAAGACAAACGTCCAGCTTTTGCTGCCACAGCAAAGGTGCCAGCGGGGAAAAGTGATGCTGGTCCTCACTGCCTCCTGGAACCCCTTCAAATGCCCCAGACAATTTGGCCCTCTCTGCTTTCCTGCGCACTCTAGCCTCAAAAGCACCTTTTTTCACTTTCGGCGCCCTCCGGAGCAAAAAAGACAAACGTCCAGCTTTTGCTGCCACAGCAAAGGTGCCAGCGGGGAAAAGTGATGCTGGTCCTCACTGCCTCCTGGAACCCCTTCAAATGCCCCAGACAATTTGGCCCTCTCTGCTTTCCTGCGCACTCTAGCCTCAAAAGCACCTTTTTTCACTTTCGGCGCCCCCCAGAAGAAAAAAAAAAAACGTCCAGCTTTTGCTGCCACAGCAAAGGTGCCAGCGGGGAAAAGTGATGCTGGTCCTCACTGCCTCCTGGAACCCCTTCAAATGCCCCAGACAATTTGGCCCTCTCTGCTTTCCTGCGCACTCTAGCCTCAAAAACACCGGTTTTCACTTTCGGCGCCCCCCAGAGGAAAAAAGACAAACGTCCAGCTTTTGCTGCCACAGCAAAGGTGCCAGCGGGGAAAAGTGATGCTGGTCCTCACTGCCTCCTGGAACCCCTTCAAATGCCCCAGACAATTTGGCCCTCTCTGCTTTCCTGCGCACTCTAGCCTCAAAAGCACCTTTTTTCACTTTCGGCGCCCCCCAGAGGAAAAAAGACAAACGTCCAGCTTTTGCTGCCACAGCAAAGGTGCCAGCGGGGAAAAGTCATGCTGGTCCTCACTGCCTCCTGGAACCCCGTCAAATGCCCCAGACAATTTGGCCCTCTCTGCTTTCCTGCGCACTCTAGCCTCAAAAGCACCTTTTTTCACTTTCGGCGCCCTCCGGAGCAAAAAAGACAAACGTCCAGCTTTTGCTGCCACAGCAAAGGTGCCAGCGGGGAAAAGTCATGCTGGTCCTCACTGCCTCCTGGAACCCCTTCAAATGCCCCAGACAATTTGGCCCTCTCTGCTTTCCTGCGCACTCTAGCCTCAAAAGCACCTTTTTTCACATTCGGCGCCCCCCAGAAGAAAAAAAAAAAACGTCCAGCTTTTGCTGCCACAGCAAAGGTGCCAGCGGGGAAAAGTGATGCTGCTCCTCACTGCCTCCTGGAACTCCTTCAAATGCCCCAGACAATTTGGCCCTCTCTGCTTTCCTGCGCACTCTAGCCTCAAAAACACCGGTTTTCACTTTCGGCGCCCCCCAGAGGAAAAAAGACAAACGTCCAGCTTTTGCTGCCACAGCAAAGGTGCCAGCGGGGAAAAGTGATGCTGGTCCTCACTGCCTCCTGGAACCCCTTCAAATGCCCCAGACAATTTGGCCCTCTCTGCTTTCCTGCGCACTCTAGCCTCAAAAGCACCTTTTTTCACTTTCGGCGCCCTCCGGAGCAAAAAAGACAAACGTCCAGCTTTTGCTGCCACAGCAAAGGTGCCAGCGGGGAAAAGTGATGCTGGTCCTCACTGCCTCCTGGAACCCCTTCAAATGCCCCAGACAATTTGGCCCTCTCTGCTTTCCTGCGCACTCTAGCCTCAAAAGCACCTTTTTTCACTTTCGGCGCCCCCCAGAGGAAAAAAATACAAACGTCCAGCTTTTGCTGCCACAGCAAAGGTGCCAGCGGGGAAAAGTCATGCTGGTCCTCACTGCCTCCTGGAACCCCTTCAAATGCCCCAGACAATTTGGCCCTCTCTGCTTTCCTGCGCACTCTAGCCTCAAAAGCACCTTTTTTTCACTATCAGCGCCCTCCGGAGGAAAAAAGACAAACGTCCAGCTTTTGCTGCCACAGCAAAGGTGCCAGCGGGGAAAAGTGATGCTGGTCCTCACTGCCTCCTGGAACCCCTTCAAATGCCCCAGACAATTTGGCCCTCTCTGCTTTCCTGCGCACTCTAGCCTCAAAAACACCGGTTTTCACTTTCGGCGCCCCCCAGAGGAAAAAAGACAAACGTCCAGCTTTTGCTGCCACAGCAAAGGTGCCAGCGGGGAAAAGTCATGCTGGTCCTCACTGCCTCCTGGAACCCCTTCAAATGCCCCAGACAATTTGGCCCTCTCTGCTTTCCTGCGCACTCTAGCCTCAAAAGCACCTTTTTTCACTTTCGGCGCCCTCCGGAGCAAAAAAGACAAACGTCCAGCTTTTGCTGCCACAGCAAAGGGGCCAGCGGGGAAAAGTCATGCTGGTCCTCACTGCCTCCTGGAACCCCTTCAAATGCCCCAGACAATTTGGCCCTCTCTGCTTTCCTGCGCACTCTAGCCTCAAAAGCACCTTTTTTCACTTTCGGCGCCCTCCGGAGCAAAAAAGACAAACGTCCAGCTTTTGCTGCCACAGCAAAGGTGCCAGCGGGGAAAAGTCATGCTGGTCCTCACTGCCTCCTGGAACCCCTTCAAATGCCCCAGACAATTTGGCCCTCTCTGCTTTCCTGCGCACTCTAGCCTCAAAAGCACCTTTTTTCACTTTCGGCGCCCTCCGGAGCAAAAAAGACAAACGTCCAGCTTTTGCTGCCACAGCAAAGGTGCCAGCGGGGAAAAGTGATGCTGGTCCTCACTGCCTCCTGGAACCCCTTCAAATGCCCCAGACAATTTGGCCCTCTCTGCTTTCCTGCGCACTCTAGCCTCAAAAACACCGGTTTTCACTTTCGGCGCCCCCCAGAGTAAAAAAGACAAACGTCCAGCTTTTGCTGCCACAGCAAAGGTGCCAGCGGGGAAAAGTGATGCTGGTCCTCACTGCCTCCTGGAACCCCGTCAAATGCCCCAGACAATTTGGCCCTCTCTGCTTTCCTGCGCACTCTAGCCTCAAAAACACCGGTTTTCACTTTCAGCGCTGTTTGGAGCAAAAAAGACAAACGTCCAGCTTTTGCTGCCACAGCAAAGGTGCCAGCGGGGAAAAGTGATGCTGGTCCTCACTGCCTCCTGGAACCCCTTCAAATGCCCCAGACAATTTGGCCCTCTCTGCTTTCCTGCGCACTCTAGCCTCAAAAGCACCTTTTTTCACTTTCGGCGCCCTCCGGAGCAAAAAAGACAAACGTCCAGCTTTTGCTGCCACAGCAAAGGTGCCAGCGGGGAAAAGTGATGCTGGTCCTCACTGCCTCCTGGAACCCCTTCAAATGCCCCAGACAATTTGGCCCTCTCTGCTTTCCTGCGCACTCTAGCCTCAAAAACACCGGTTTTCACTTTCGGCGCCCCCCAGAGTAAAAAAGACAAACGTCCAGCTTTTGCTGTTACAGCAAAGGTGCCAGCGGGGAAAAGTGATGCTGGTCCTCACTGCCTCCTGGAACCCCGTCAAATGCCCCAGACAATTTGGCCCTCTCTGCTTTCCTGCGCACTCTAGCCTCAAAAACACCGGTTTTCACTTTCAGCGCTGTTTGGAGCAAAAAAGACAAACGTCCAGCTTTTGCTGCCACAGCAAAGGTGCCAGCGGGGAAAAGTGATGCTGGTCCTCACTGCCTCCTGGAACCCCTTCAAATGCCCCAGACAATTTGGCCCTCTCTGCTTTCCTGCGCACTCTAGCCTCAAAAGCACCTTTTTTCACTTTCGGCGCCCCCCAGAGGAAAAAAGACAAACGTCCAGCTTTTGCTGCCACAGCAAAGGTGCCAGCGGGGAAAAGTGATGCTGGTCCTCACTGCCTCCTGGAACCCCTTCAAATGCCCCACACAATTTGGCCCTCTCTGCTTTCCTGCGCACTCTAGCCTCAAAAGCACCGGTTTTCACTTTCGGCGCCCCCCAGAGGAAAAAAGACAAACGTCCAGCTTTTGCTGCCACAGCAAAGGTGCCAGCGGGGAAAAGTGATGCTGGTCCTCACTGCCTCCTGGAACCCCTTCAAATGCCCCAGACAATTTGGCCCTCTCTGCTTTCCTGCGCACTCTAGCCTCAAAAGCACCTTTTTTCACTTTCGGCGCCCCCCAGAGGAAAAAAGACAAACGTCCAGCTTTTGCTGCCACAGCAAAGGTGCCAGCGGGGAAAAGTGATGCTGGTCCTCACTGCCTCCTGGAACCCCTTCAAATGCCCCAGACAATTTGGCCCTCTCTGCTTTCCTGCGCACTCTAGCCTCAAAAGCACCTTTTTTTCACTATCAGCGCCCTCCGGAGGAAAAAAGACAAACGTCCAGCTTTTGCTGCCACAGCAAAGGTGCCAGCGGGGAAAAGTGATGCTGGTCCTCACTGCCTCCTGGAACCCCTTCAAATGCCCCACACAATTTGGCCCTCTCTGCTTTCCTGCGCACTCTAGCCTCAAAAACACCGGTTTTCACTTTCGGCGCCCCCCAGAGGAAAAAAAGACAAACGTCCAGCTTTTGCTGCCACAGCAAAGGTGCCAGCGGGGAAAAGTGATGCTGGTCCTCACTGCCTCCTGGAACCCCTTCAAATGCCCCACACAATTTGGCCCTCTCTGCTTTCCTGCGCACTCTAGCCTCAAAAGCACCTTTTTTCACTATCAGCGCCCCCCAGAGGAAAAAAGACAAACGTCCAGCTTTTGCTGCCACAGCAAAGGTGCCAGCGGGGAAAAGTGATGCTGGTCCTCACTGCCTCCTGGAACCCCTTCAAATGCCCCAGACAATTTGGCCCTCTCTGCTTTCCTGCGCACTCTAGCCTCAAAAGCACCTTTTTTCACTTTCGGCGCCCTCCGGAGCAAAAAAGACAAACGTCCAGCTTTTGCTGCCACAGCAAAGGTGCCAGCGGGGAAAAGTGATGCTGGTCCTCACTGCCTCCTGGAACCCCTTCAAATGCCCCACACAATTTGGCCCTCTCTGCTTTCCTGCGCACTCTAGCCTCAAAAACACCGGTTTTCACTTTCAGCGCTGTTTGGAGCAAAAAAAGACAAACGTCCAGCTTTTGCTGCCACAGCAAAGGTGCCAGCGGGGAAAAGTGATGCTGGTCCTCACTGCCTCCTGGAACCCCTTCAAATGCCCCAGACAATTTGGCCCTCTCTGCTTTCCTGCGCACTCTAGCCTCAAAAACACCGGTTTTCACTTTCGGCGCCCCCCAGAGGAAAAAAGACAAACGTCCAGCTTTTGCTGCCACAGCAAAGGTGCCAGCGGGGAAAAGTCATGCTGGTCCTCACTGCCTCCTGGAACCCCTTCAAATGCCCCAGACAATTTGGCCCTCTCTGCTTTCCTGCGCACTCTAGCCTCAAAAGCACCTTTTTCACTTTCGGCGCCCTCCGGAGCAAAAAAGACAAACGTCCAGCTTTTGCTGCCACAGCAAAGGTGCCAGCGGGGAAAAGTGATGCTGGTCCTCACTGCCTCCTGGAACCCCTTCAAATGCCCCAGACAATTTGGCCCTCTCTGCTTTCCTGCGCACTCTAGCCTCAAAAGCACCTATTTCACTTTCGGCGCCCTCCGGAGGAAAAAAGACAAACGTCCAGCTTTTGCTGCCACAGCAAAGGTGCCAGCGGGGAAAAGTGATGCTGGTCCTCACTGCCTCCTGGAACCCCTTCAAATGCCCCAGACAATTTGGCCCTCTCTGCTTTCCTGCGCACTCTAGCCTCAAAAGCACCTTTTTTCACTTTCGGCGCCCCCCAGAGGAAAAAAGACAAACGTCCAGCTTTTGCTGCCACAGCAAAGGTGCCAGCGGGGAAAAGTGATGCTGGTCCTCACTGCCTCCTGGAACCCCTTCAAATGCCCCAGACAATTTGGCCCTCTCTGCTTTCCTGCGCACTCTAGCCTCAAAAGCACCTTTTTTCACTATCAGCGCCCTCCGGAGGAAAAAAGACAAACGTCCAGCTTTTGCTGCCACAGCAAAGGTGCCAGCGGGGAAAAGTGATGCTGGTCCTCACTGCCTCCTGGAACCCCTTCAAATGCCCCAGACAATTTGGCCCTCTCTGCTTTCCTGCGCACTCTAGCCTCAAAAGCACCGGTTTTCACTTTCAGTGCTGTTTGGAGCAAAAAAGACAAACGTCCAGCTTTTGCTGCCACAGCAAAGGTGCCAGCGGGGAAAAGTGATGCTGGTCCTCACTGCCTCCTGGAACCCCTTCAAATGCCCCAGACAATTTGGCCCTCTCTGCTTTCCTGCGCACTCTAGCCTCAAAAGCACCTTTTTTCACCTTCGGCGCCCTCCGGAGCAAAAAAGACAAACGTCCAGCTTTTGCTGCCACAGCAAAGGTGCCAGCGGGGAAAAGTGATGCTGGTCCTCACTGCCTCCTGGAACCCCTTCAAATGCCCCAGACAATTTGGCCCTCTCTACTTTCCTGCGCACTCTAGCCTCAAAAACACCGGTTTTCACTTTCGGCGCCCCCCAGAGGAAAAAAGACAAACGTCCAGCTTTTGCTGCCACAGCAAAGGTGCCAGCGGGGAAAAGTCATGCTGGTCCTCACTGCCTCCTGGAACCCCTTCAAATGCCCCAGACAATTTGGCCCTCTCTGCTTTCCTGCGCACTCTAGCCTCAAAAGCACCTTTTTTTACTTTCGGCGCCCTCCGGAGCAAAAAAGACAAACGTCCAGCTTTTGCTGCCACAGCAAAGGTGCCAGCGGGGAAAAGTGATGCTGGTCCTCACTGCCTCCTGGAACCCCTTCAAATGCCCCACACAATTTGGCCCTCTCTGCTTTCCTGCGCACTCTAGCCTCAAAAGCACCTTTTTCACTTTCGGCGCCCCCCAGAGGAAAAAGACAAACGTCCAGCTTTTGCTGCCACAGCAAAGGTGCCAGCGGGGAAAAGTCATGCTGGTCCTCACTGCCTCCTGGAACCCCTTCAAATGCCCCAGACAATTTGGCCCTCTCTGCTTTCCTGCGCACTCTAGCCTCAAAAGCACCTTTTTCACTTTCGGCGCCCCCCAGAGAAAAAAAGACAAACGTCCAGCTTTTGCTGCCACAGCAAAGGTGCCAGCGGGGAAAAGTGTGGTTGGTCCTCACTGCCTCCTGGAACCCCGTCAAATGCCCCAGACAATTTGGCCCTCTCTGCTTTCCTGCGCACTCTAGCCTCAAAAGCACCTTTTTCACTTTTCAGTGCTGTTTGGAGCAAAAAAGACAAACGTCCAGCTTTTGCTGCCACAGCAAAGGTGCCAGCGGGGAAAAGTGATGCTGGTCCTCACTGCCTCCTGGAACCCCTTCAAATGCCCCAGACAATTTGGCCCTCTCTGCTTTCCTGCGCACTCTAGCCTCAAAAGCACCGGTTTTCACTTTCAGTGCTGTTTGGAGCAAAAAAGACAAACGTCCAGCTTTTGCTGCCACAGCAAAGGTGCCAGCGGGGAAAAGTGATGCTGGTCCTCACTGCCTCCTGGAACCCCTTCAAATGCCCCAGACAATTTGGCCCTCTCTGCTTTCCTGCGCACTCTAGCCTCAAAAGCACCTTTTTTCACTTTCGGCGCCCTCCGGAGCAAAAAAGACAAACGTCCAGCTTTTGCTGCCACAGCAAAGGTGCCAGCGGGGAAAAGTGATGCTGGTCCTCACTGCCTCCTGGAACCCCTTCAAATGCCCCAGACAATTTGGCCCTCTCTGCTTTCCTGCGCACTCTAGCCTCAAAAACACCGGTTTTCACTTTCGGCGCCCCCCAGAGGAAAAAAGACAAACGTCCAGCTTTTGCTGCCACAGCAAAGGTGCCAGCGGGGAAAAGTGATGCTGGTCCTCACTGCCTCCTGGAACCCCTTCAAATGCCCCAGACAATTTGGCCCTCTCTGCTTTCCTGCGCACTCTAGCCTCAAAAACACCGGTTTTCACTTTCGGCGCCCCCCAGAGGAAAAAAGACAAACGTCCAGCTTTTGCTGCCACAGCAAAGGTGCCAGCGGGGAAAAGTCATGCTGGTCCTCACTGCCTCCTGGAACCCCTTCAAATGCCCCAGACAATTTGGCCCTCTCTGCTTTCCTGCGCACTCTAGCCTCAAAAGCACCTTTTTTCACTTTCGGCGCCCCCCAGAGGAAAAAAGACAAACGTCCAGCTTTTGCTGCCACAGCAAAGGTGCCAGCGGGGAAAAGTCATGCTGGTCCTCACTGCCTCCTGGAACCCCTTCAAATGCCCCAGACAATTTGGCCCTCTCTGCTTTCCTGCGCACTCTAGCCTCAAAAACACCGGTTTTCACTTTCAGCGCTGTTTGGAGCAAAAAAGACAAACGTCCAGCTTTTGCTGCCACAGCAAAGGTGCCAGCGGGGAAAAGTGATGCTGGTCCTCACTGCCTCCTGGAACCCCTTCAAATGCCCCAGACAATTTGGCCCTCTCTGCTTTCCTGCGCACTCTAGCCTCAAAAGCACCTTTTTTCACTTTCGGCGCCCTCCGGAGGAAAAAAGACAAACGTCCAGCTTTTGCTGCCACAGCAAAGGTGCCAGCGGGGAAAAGTGATGCTGGTCCTCACTGCCTCCTGGAACCCCTTCAAATGCCCCAGACAATTTGGCCCTCTCTGCTTTCCTGCGCACTCTAGCCTCAAAAACACCGGTTTTCACTTTCAGCGCTGTTTGGAGCAAAAAAGACAAACGTCCAGCTTTTGCTGCCACAGCAAAGGTGCCAGCGGGGAAAAGTGATGCTGGTCCTCACTGCCTCCTGGAACCCCTTCAAATGCCCCAGACAATTTGGCCCTCTCTGCTTTCCTGCGCACTCTAGCCTCAAAAGCACCTTTTTTCACTTTCGGCGCCCTCCGGAGCAAAAAAGACAAACGTCCAGCTTTTGCTGCCACAGCAAAGGTGCCAGCGGGGAAAAGTGATGCTGGTCCTCACTGCCTCCTGGAACCCCTTCAAATGCCCCAGACAATTTGGCCCTCTCTGCTTTCCTGCGCACTCTAGCCTCAAAAACACCGGTTTTCACTTTCGGCGCCCCCCAGAGGAAAAAAGACAAACGTCCAGCTTTTGCTGCCACAGCAAAGGTGCCAGCGGGGAAAAGTGATGCTGGTCCTCACTGCCTCCTGGAACCCCTTCAAATGCCCCAGACAATTTGGCCCTCTCTGCTTTCCTGCGCACTCTAGCCTCAAAAGCACCGGTTTTCACTTTCGGCGCCCCCCAGAGGAAAAAAGACAAACGTCCAGCTTTTGCTGCCACAGCAAAGGTGCCAGCGGGGAAAAGTCATGCTGGTCCTCACTGCCTCCTGGAACCCCTTCAAATGCCCCAGACAATTTGGCCCTCTCTGCTTTCCTGCGCACTCTAGCCTCAAAAGCACCTTTTTTCACTTTCGGCGCCCCCCAGAGGAAAAAAGACAAACGTCCAGCTTTTGCTGCCACAGCAAAGGTGCCAGCGGGGAAAAGTCATGCTGGTCCTCACTGCCTCCTGGAACCCCTTCAAATGCCCCAGACAATTTGGCCCTCTCTGCTTTCCTGCGCACTCTAGCCTCAAAAGCACCTTTTTTCACTTTCGGCGCCCCCCAGAGGAAAAAAGACAAACGTCCAGCTTTTGCTGCCACAGCAAAGGTGCCAGCGGGGAAAAGTGATGCTGGTCCTCACTGCCTCCTGGAACCCCTTCAAATGCCCCAGACAATTTGGCCCTCTCTGCTTTCCTGCGCACTCTAGCCTCAAAAGCACCTTTTTTTCACTATCAGCGCCCTCCGGAGGAAAAAAGACAAACGTCCAGCTTTTGCTGCCACAGCAAAGGTGCCAGCGGGGAAAAGTGATGCTGGTCCTCACTGCCTCCTGGAACCCCTTCAAATGCCCCAGACAATTTGGCCCTCTCTGCTTTCCTGCGCACTCTAGCCTCAAAAACACCGGTTTTCACTTTCAGCGCTGTTTGGAGCAAAAAAGACAAACGTCCAGCTTTTGCTGCCACAGCAAAGGTGCCAGCGGGGAAAAGTGATGCTGGTCCTCACTGCCTCCTGGAACCCCTTCAAATGCCCCAGACAATTTGGCCCTCTCTGCTTTCCTGCGCACTCTAGCCTCAAAAGCACCTTTTTTCACTATCAGCGCCCCCCAGAGGAAAAAAGACAAACGTCCAGCTTTTGCTGCCACAGCAAAGGTGCCAGCGGGGAAAAGTGATGCTGGTCCTCACTGCCTCCTGGAACCCCTTCAAATGCCCCAGACAATTTGGCCCTCTCTGCTTTCCTGCGCACTCTAGCCTCAAAAGCACCTTTTTTCACTTTCGGCGCCCTCCGGAGCAAAAAAGACAAACGTCCAGCTTTTGCTGCCACAGCAAAGGTGCCAGCGGGGAAAAGTGATGCTGGTCCTCACTGCCTCCTGGAACCCCTTCAAATGCCCCAGACAATTTGGCCCTCTCTGCTTTCCTGCGCACTCTAGCCTCAAAAGCACCGGTTTTCACTTTCAGTGCTGTTTGGAGCAAAAAAGACAAACGTCCAGCTTTTGCTGCCACAGCAAAGGTGCCAGCGGGGAAAAGTGATGCTGGTCCTCACTGCCTCCTGGAACCCCTTCAAATGCCCCAGACAATTTGGCCCTCTCTGCTTTCCTGCGCACTCTAGCCTCAAAAGCACCTTTTTTCACTTTCGGCGCCCTCCGGAGCAAAAAAGACAAACGTCCAGCTTTTGCTGCCACAGCAAAGGTGCCAGCGGGGAAAAGTGATGCTGGTCCTCACTGCCTCCTGGAACCCCTTCAAATGCCCCAGACAATTTGGCCCTCTCTGCTTTCCTGCGCACTCTAGCCTCAAAAACACCGGTTTTCACTTTCGGCGCCCCCCAGAGGAAAAAAGACAAACGTCCAGCTTTTGCTGCCACAGCAAAGGTGCCAGCGGGGAAAAGTGATGCTGGTCCTCACTGCCTCCTGGAACCCCTTCAAATGCCCCAGACAATTTGGCCCTCTCTGCTTTCCTGCGCACTCTAGCCTCAAAAGCACCGGTTTTCACTTTCGGCGCCCCCCAGAGGAAAAAAGACAAACGTCCAGCTTTTGCTGCCACAGCAAAGGTGCCAGCGGGGAAAAGTCATGCTGGTCCTCACTGCCTCCTGGAACCCCTTCAAATGCCCCAGACAATTTGGCCCTCTCTGCTTTCCTGCGCACTCTAGCCTCAAAAGCACCTTTTTTCACTTTCGGCGCCCCCCAGAGGAAAAAAGACAAACGTCCAGCTTTTGCTGCCACAGCAAAGGTGCCAGCGGGGAAAAGTCATGCTGGTCCTCACTGCCTCCTGGAACCCCTTCAAATGCCCCAGACAATTTGGCCCTCTCTGCTTTCCTGCGCACTCTAGCCTCAAAAGCACCTTTTTTCACTTTCGGCGCCCCCCAGAGGAAAAAAGACAAACGTCCAGCTTTTGCTGCCACAGCAAAGGTGCCAGCGGGGAAAAGTGATGCTGGTCCTCACTGCCTCCTGGAACCCCTTCAAATGCCCCAGACAATTTGGCCCTCTCTGCTTTCCTGCGCACTCTAGCCTCAAAAGCACCTTTTTTTCACTATCAGCGCCCTACGGAGGAAAAAAGACAAACGTCCAGCTTTTGCTGCCACAGCAAAGGTGCCAGCGGGGAAAAGTGATGCTGGTCCTCACTGCCTCCTGGAACCCCTTCAAATGCCCCAGACAATTTGGCCCTCTCTGCTTTCCTGCGCACTCTAGCCTCAAAAACACCGGTTTTCACTTTCAGCGCTGTTTGGAGCAAAAAAGACAAACGTCCAGCTTTTGCTGCCACAGCAAAGGTGCCAGCGGGGAAAAGTGATGCTGGTCCTCACTGCCTCCTGGAACCCCTTCAAATGCCCCAGACAATTTGGCCCTCTCTGCTTTCCTGCGCACTCTAGCCTCAAAAGCACCTTTTTTCACTATCAGCGCCCCCCAGAGGAAAAAAGACAAACGTCCAGCTTTTGCTGCCACAGCAAAGGTGCCAGCGGGGAAAAGTGATGCTGGTCCTCACTGCCTCCTGGAACCCCTTCAAATGCCCCAGACAATTTGGCCCTCTCTGCTTTCCTGCGCACTCTAGCCTCAAAAGCACCTTTTTTCACTTTCGGCGCCCTCCGGAGCAAAAAAGACAAACGTCCAGCTTTTGCTGCCACAGCAAAGGTGCCAGCGGGGAAAAGTGATGCTGGTCCTCACTGCCTCCTGGAACCCCTTCAAATGCCCCACACAATTTGGCCCTCTCTGCTTTCCTGCGCACTCTAGCCTCAAAAACACCGGTTTTCACTTTCAGCGCTGTTTGGAGCAAAAAAGACAAACGTCCAGCTTTTGCTGCCACAGCAAAGGTGCCAGCGGGGAAAAGTGATGCTGGTCCTCACTGCCTCCTGGAACCCCTTCAAATGCCCCAGACAATTTGGCCCTCTCTGCTTTCCTGCGCACTCTAGCCTCAAAAACACCGGTTTTCACTTTCGGCGCCCCCCAGAGGAAAAAAGACAAACGTCCAGCTTTTGCTGCCACAGCAAAGGTGCCAGCGGGGAAAAGTGATGCTGGTCCTCACTGCCTCCTGGAACCCCTTCAAATGCCCCAGACAATTTGGCCCTCTCTGCTTTCCTGCGCACTCTAGCCTCAAAAGCACCTTTTTTCACTTTCGGCGCCCTCCGGAGCAAAAAAGACAAACGTCCAGCTTTTGCTGCCACAGCAAAGGTGCCAGCGGGGAAAAGTGATGCTGGTCCTCACTGCCTCCTGGAACCCCTTCAAATGCCCCACACAATTTGGCCCTCTCTGCTTTCCTGCGCACTCTAGCCTCAAAAGCACCTATTTCACTTTCGGCGCCCTCCGGAGGAAAAAAGACAAACGTCCAGCTTTTGCTGCCACAGCAAAGGTGCCAGCGGGGAAAAGTGATGCTGGTCCTCACTGCCTCCTGGAACCCCTTCAAATGCCCCAGACAATTTGGCCCTCTCTGCTTTCCTGCGCACTCTAGCCTCAAAAGCACCTTTTTTCACTTTCGGCGCCCCCCAGAGGAAAAAAGACAAACGTCCAGCTTTTGCTGCCACAGCAAAGGTGCCAGCGGGGAAAAGTGATGCTGGTCCTCACTGCCTCCTGGAACCCCTTCAAATGCCCCAGACAATTTGGCCCTCTCTGCTTTCCTGCGCACTCTAGCCTCAAAAGCACCTTTTTTCACTTTCGGCGCCCTCCGGAGCAAAAAAGACAAACGTCCAGCTTTTGCTGCCACAGCAAAGGTGCCAGCGGGGAAAAGTGATGCTGGTCCTCACTGCCTCCTGGAACCCCTTCAAATGCCCCAGACAATTTGGCCCTCTCTGCTTTCCTGCGCACTCTAGCCTCAAAAACACCGGTTTTCACTTTCGGCGCCCCCCAGAGGAAAAAAGACAAACGTCCAGCTTTTGCTGCCACAGCAAAGGTGCCAGCGGGGAAAAGTGATGCTGGTCCTCACTGCCTCCTGGAACCCCTTCAAATGCCCCAGACAATTTGGCCCTCTCTGCTTTCCTGCGCACTCTAGCCTCAAAAGCACCGGTTTTCACTTTCGGCGCCCCCCAGAGGAAAAAAGACAAACGTCCAGCTTTTGCTGCCACAGCAAAGGTGCCAGCGGGGAAAAGTCATGCTGGTCCTCACTGCCTCCTGGAACCCCTTCAAATGCCCCAGACAATTTGGCCCTCTCTGCTTTCCTGCGCACTCTAGCCTCAAAAGCACCTTTTTTCACTTTCGGCGCCCCCCAGAGGAAAAAAGACAAACGTCCAGCTTTTGCTGCCACAGCAAAGGTGCCAGCGGGGAAAAGTCATGCTGGTCCTCACTGCCTCCTGGAACCCCTTCAAATGCCCCAGACAATTTGGCCCTCTCTGCTTTCCTGCGCACTCTAGCCTCAAAAGCACCTTTTTTCACTTTCGGCGCCCCCCAGAGGAAAAAAGACAAACGTCCAGCTTTTGCTGCCACAGCAAAGGTGCCAGCGGGGAAAAGTCATGCTGGTCCTCACTGCCTCCTGGAACCCCTTCAAATGCCCCAGACAATTTGGCCCTCTCTGCTTTCCTGCGCACTCTAGCCTCAAAAGCACCTTTTTTTCACTATCAGCGCCCTCCGGAGGAAAAAAGACAAACGTCCAGCTTTTGCTGCCACAGCAAAGGTGCCAGCGGGGAAAAGTGATGCTGGTCCTCACTGCCTCCTGGAACCCCTTCAAATGCCCCAGACAATTTGGCCCTCTCTGCTTTCCTGCGCACTCTAGCCTCAAAAACACCGGTTTTCACTTTCAGCGCTGTTTGGAGCAAAAAAGACAAACGTCCAGCTTTTGCTGCCACAGCAAAGGTGCCAGCGGGGAAAAGTGATGCTGGTCCTCACTGCCTCCTGGAACCCCTTCAAATGCCCCAGACAATTTGGCCCTCTCTGCTTTCCTGCGCACTCTAGCCTCAAAAGCACCTTTTTTCACTATCAGCGCCCCCCAGAGGAAAAAAGACAAACGTCCAGCTTTTGCTGCCACAGCAAAGGTGCCAGCGGGGAAAAGTGATGCTGGTCCTCACTGCCTCCTGGAACCCCTTCAAATGCCCCAGACAATTTGGCCCTCTCTGCTTTCCTGCGCACTCTAGCCTCAAAAGCACCTTTTTTCACTTTCGGCGCCCTCCGGAGCAAAAAAGACAAACGTCCAGCTTTTGCTGCCACAGCAAAGGTGCCAGCGGGGAAAAGTGATGCTGGTCCTCACTGCCTCCTGGAACCCCTTCAAATGCCCCAGACAATTTGGCCCTCTCTGCTTTCCTGCGCACTCTAGCCTCAAAAGCACCGGTTTTCACTTTCAGTGCTGTTTGGAGCAAAAAAGACAAACGTCCAGCTTTTGCTGCCACAGCAAAGGTGCCAGCGGGGAAAAGTGATGCTGGTCCTCACTGCCTCCTGGAACCCCTTCAAATGCCCCAGACAATTTGGCCCTCTCTGCTTTCCTGCGCACTCTAGCCTCAAAAGCACCTTTTTTCACTTTCGGCGCCCTCCGGAGCAAAAAAGACAAACGTCCAGCTTTTGCTGCCACAGCAAAGGTGCCAGCGGGGAAAAGTGATGCTGGTCCTCACTGCCTCCTGGAACCCCTTCAAATGCCCCAGACAATTTGGCCCTCTCTGCTTTCCTGCGCACTCTAGCCTCAAAAACACCGGTTTTCACTTTCGGCGCCCCCCAGAGGAAAAAAGACAAACGTCCAGCTTTTGCTGCCACAGCAAAGGTGCCAGCGGGGAAAAGTGATGCTGGTCCTCACTGCCTCCTGGAACCCCTTCAAATGCCCCAGACAATTTGGCCCTCTCTGCTTTCCTGCGCACTCTAGCCTCAAAAGCACCGGTTTTCACTTTCGGCGCCCCCCAGAGGAAAAAAGACAAACGTCCAGCTTTTGCTGCCACAGCAAAGGTGCCAGCGGGGAAAAGTCATGCTGGTCCTCACTGCCTCCTGGAACCCCTTCAAATGCCCCAGACAATTTGGCCCTCTCTGCTTTCCTGCGCACTCTAGCCTCAAAAGCACCTTTTTTCACTTTCGGCGCCCCCCAGAGGAAAAAAGACAAACGTCCAGCTTTTGCTGCCACAGCAAAGGTGCCAGCGGGGAAAAGTCATGCTGGTCCTCACTGCCTCCTGGAACCCCTTCAAATGCCCCAGACAATTTGGCCCTCTCTGCTTTCCTGCGCACTCTAGCCTCAAAAGCACCTTTTTTCACTTTCGGCGCCCCCCAGAGGAAAAAAGACAAACGTCCAGCTTTTGCTGCCACAGCAAAGGTGCCAGCGGGGAAAAGTGATGCTGGTCCTCACTGCCTCCTGGAACCCCTTCAAATGCCCCAGACAATTTGGCCCTCTCTGCTTTCCTGCGCACTCTAGCCTCAAAAGCACCTTTTTTTCACTATCAGCGCCCTACGGAGGAAAAAAGACAAACGTCCAGCTTTTGCTGCCACAGCAAAGGTGCCAGCGGGGAAAAGTGATGCTGGTCCTCACTGCCTCCTGGAACCCCTTCAAATGCCCCAGACAATTTGGCCCTCTCTGCTTTCCTGCGCACTCTAGCCTCAAAAACACCGGTTTTCACTTTCAGCGCTGTTTGGAGCAAAAAAGACAAACGTCCAGCTTTTGCTGCCACAGCAAAGGTGCCAGCGGGGAAAAGTGATGCTGGTCCTCACTGCCTCCTGGAACCCCTTCAAATGCCCCAGACAATTTGGCCCTCTCTGCTTTCCTGCGCACTCTAGCCTCAAAAGCACCTTTTTTCACTATCAGCGCCCCCCAGAGGAAAAAAGACAAACGTCCAGCTTTTGCTGCCACAGCAAAGGTGCCAGCGGGGAAAAGTGATGCTGGTCCTCACTGCCTCCTGGAACCCCTTCAAATGCCCCAGACAATTTGGCCCTCTCTGCTTTCCTGCGCACTCTAGCCTCAAAAGCACCTTTTTTCACTTTCGGCGCCCTCCGGAGCAAAAAAGACAAACGTCCAGCTTTTGCTGCCACAGCAAAGGTGCCAGCGGGGAAAAGTGATGCTGGTCCTCACTGCCTCCTGGAACCCCTTCAAATGCCCCACACAATTTGGCCCTCTCTGCTTTCCTGCGCACTCTAGCCTCAAAAACACCGGTTTTCACTTTCAGCGCTGTTTGGAGCAAAAAAGACAAACGTCCAGCTTTTGCTGCCACAGCAAAGGTGCCAGCGGGGAAAAGTGATGCTGGTCCTCACTGCCTCCTGGAACCCCTTCAAATGCCCCAGACAATTTGGCCCTCTCTGCTTTCCTGCGCACTCTAGCCTCAAAAACACCGGTTTTCACTTTCGGCGCCCCCCAGAGGAAAAAAGACAAACGTCCAGCTTTTGCTGCCACAGCAAAGGTGCCAGCGGGGAAAAGTGATGCTGGTCCTCACTGCCTCCTGGAACCCCTTCAAATGCCCCAGACAATTTGGCCCTCTCTGCTTTCCTGCGCACTCTAGCCTCAAAAGCACCTTTTTTCACTTTCGGCGCCCTCCGGAGCAAAAAAGACAAACGTCCAGCTTTTGCTGCCACAGCAAAGGTGCCAGCGGGGAAAAGTGATGCTGGTCCTCACTGCCTCCTGGAACCCCTTCAAATGCCCCACACAATTTGGCCCTCTCTGCTTTCCTGCGCACTCTAGCCTCAAAAGCACCTATTTCACTTTCGGCGCCCTCCGGAGGAAAAAAGACAAACGTCCAGCTTTTGCTGCCACAGCAAAGGTGCCAGCGGGGAAAAGTGATGCTGGTCCTCACTGCCTCCTGGAACCCCTTCAAATGCCCCAGACAATTTGGCCCTCTCTGCTTTCCTGCGCACTCTAGCCTCAAAAGCACCTTTTTTCACTTTCGGCGCCCCCCAGAGGAAAAAAGACAAACGTCCAGCTTTTGCTGCCACAGCAAAGGTGCCAGCGGGGAAAAGTGATGCTGGTCCTCACTGCCTCCTGGAACCCCTTCAAATGCCCCAGACAATTTGGCCCTCTCTGCTTTCCTGCGCACTCTAGCCTCAAAAGCACCTTTTTTCACTTTCGGCGCCCTCCGGAGCAAAAAAGACAAACGTCCAGCTTTTGCTGCCACAGCAAAGGTGCCAGCGGGGAAAAGTCATGCTGGTCCTCACTGCCTCCTGGAACCCCTTCAAATGCCCCAGACAATTTGGCCCTCTCTGCTTTCCTGCGCACTCTAGCCTCAAAAGCACCTTTTTTCACTATCAGCGCCCTCCGGAGGAAAAAAGACAAACGTCCAGCTTTTGCTGCCACAGCAAAGGTGCCAGCGGGGAAAAGTGATGCTGGTCTTCTCTGCCTCCTGGAACCCCTTCAAATGCCCCAGACAATTTGGCCCTCTCTGCTTTCCTGCGCACTCTAGCCTCAAAAGCACCTTTTTTCACTTTCGGCGCCCCCCAGAGGAAAAAAGACAAACGTCCAGCTTTTGCTGCCACAGCAAAGGTGCCAGCGGGGAAAAGTGATGCTGGTCCTCACTGCCTCCTGGAACCCCTTCAAATGCCCCAGACAATTTGGCCCTCTCTGCTTTCCTGCGCACTCTAGCCTCAAAAGCACCTTTTTTCACTTTCGGCGCCCCCCAGAGGAAAAAAGACAAACGTCCAGCTTTTGCTGCCACAGCAAAGGTGCCAGCGGGGAAAAGTGTGGTTGGTCCTCACTGCCTCCTGGAACCCCTTCAAATGCCCCAGACAATTTGGCCCTCTCTGCTTTCCTGCGCACTCTAGCCTCAAAAGCACCTTTTTTCACTATCAGCGCCCTCCGGAGCAAAAAAGACAAACGTCCAGCTTTTGCTGCCACAGCAAAGGTGCCAGCGGGGAAAAGTGATGCTGGTCCTCACTGCCTCCTGGAACCCCTTCAAATGCCCCAGACAATTTGGCCCTCTCTACTTTCCTGCGCACTCTAGCCTCAAAAGCACCTTTTTCACTTTCGGCGCCCCCCAGAGGAAAAAAGACAAACGTCCAGCTTTTGCTGCCACAGCAAAGGTGCCAGCGGGGAAAAGTGATGCTGGTCCTCACTGCCTCCTGGAACCCCTTCAAATGCCCCAGACAATTTGGCCCTCTCTGCTTTCCTGCGCACTCTAGCCTCAAAAACACCGGTTTTCACTTTCAGCGCTGTTTGGAGCAAAAAAGACAAACGTCCAGCTTTTGCTGCCACAGCAAAGGTGCCAGCGGGGAAAAGTGATGCTGGTCTTCACTGCCTCCTGGAACCCCTTCAAATGCCCCAGACAATTTGGCCCTCTCTGCTTTCCTGCGCACTCTAGCCTCAAAAGCACCTTTTTTCACTTTCGGCGCCCCCCAGAGGAAAAAAGACAAACGTCCAGCTTTTGCTGCCACAGCAAAGGTGCCAGCGGGGAAAAGTGATGCTGGTCCTCACTGCCTCCTGGAACCCCTTCAAATGCCCCAGACAATTTGGCCCTCTCTGCTTTCCTGCGCACTCTAGCCTCAAAAGCACCTTTTTTCACTATCAGGGCCCTCCGGATCAAAAAAGACAAACGTCCAGCTTTTGCTGCCACAGCAAAGGTGCCAGCGGGGAAAAGTGATGCTGGTCCTCACTGCCTCCTGGAACCCCTTCAAATGCCCCAGACAATTTGGCCCTCTCTGCTTTCCTGCGCACTCTAGCCTCAAAAGCACCTATTTCACTTTCGGCGCCCTCCGGAGGAAAAAAGACAAACGTCCAGCTTTTGCTGCCACAGCAAAGGTGCCAGCGGGGAAAAGTGATGCTGGTCCTCACTGCCTCCTGGAACCCCTTCAAATGCCCCAGACAATTTGGCCCTCTCTGCTTTCCTGCGCACTCTAGCCTCAAAAGCACCTTTTTTCACTTTCGGCGCCCCCCAGAGGAAAAAAGACAAACGTCCAGCTTTTGCTGCCACAGCAAAGGTGCCAGCGGGGAAAAGTGATGCTGGTCCTCACTGCCTCCTGGAACCCCTTCAAATGCCCCAGACAATTTGGCCCTCTCTGCTTTCCTGCGCACTCTAGCCTCAAAAGCACCTTTTTTCACTATCAGCGCCCTCCGGAGGAAAAAAGACAAACGTCCAGCTTTTGCTGCCACAGCAAAGGTGCCAGCGGGGAAAAGTGATGCTGGTCCTCACTGCCTCCTGGAACCCCTTCAAATGCCCCAGACAATTTGGCCCTCTCTGCTTTCCTGCGCACTCTAGCCTCAAAAGCACCGGTTTTCACTTTCAGTGCTGTTTGGAGCAAAAAAGACAAACGTCCAGCTTTTGCTGCCACAGCAAAGGTGCCAGCGGGGAAAAGTGATGCTGGTCCTCACTGCCTCCTGGAACCCCTTCAAATGCCCCAGACAATTTGGCCCTCTCTGCTTTCCTGCGCACTCTAGCCTCAAAAGCACCTTTTTTCACTTTCGGCGCCCTCCGGAGCAAAAAAGACAAACGTCCAGCTTTTGCTGCCACAGCAAAGGTGCCAGCGGGGAAAAGTGATGCTGGTCCTCACTGCCTCCTGGAACCCCTTCAAATGCCCCAGACAATTTGGCCCTCTCTACTTTCCTGCGCACTCTAGCCTCAAAAACACCGGTTTTCACTTTCGGCGCCCCCCAGAGGAAAAAAGACAAACGTCCAGCTTTTGCTGCCACAGCAAAGGTGCCAGCGGGGAAAAGTCATGCTGGTCCTCACTGCCTCCTGGAACCCCTTCAAATGCCCCAGACAATTTGGCCCTCTCTGCTTTCCTGCGCACTCTAGCCTCAAAAGCACCTTTTTTTACTTTCGGCGCCCTCCGGAGCAAAAAAGACAAACGTCCAGCTTTTGCTGCCACAGCAAAGGTGCCAGCGGGGAAAAGTGATGCTGGTCCTCACTGCCTCCTGGAACCCCTTCAAATGCCCCAGACAATTTGGCCCTCTCTGCTTTCCTGCGCACTCTAGCCTCAAAAGCACCTTTTTTCACTTTCGGCGCCCCCCAGAGGAAAAAAGACAAACGTCCAGCTTTTGCTGCCACAGCAAAGGTGCCAGCGGGGAAAAGTCATGCTGGTCCTCACTGCCTCCTGGAACCCCTTCAAATGCCCCAGACAATTTGGCCCTCTCTGCTTTCCTGCGCACTCTAGCCTCAAAAGCACCTTTTTTCACTTTCAGTGCTGTTTGGAGCAAAAAAGACAAACGTCCAGCTTTTGCTGCCACAGCAAAGGTGCCAGCGGGGAAAAGTCATGCTGGTCCTCACTGCCTCCTGGAACCCCTTCAAATGCCCCACACAATTTGGCCCTCTCTGCTTTCCTGCGCACTCTAGCCTCAAAAGCACCGGTTTTCACTTTCAGTGCTGTTTGGAGCAAAAAAGACAAACGTCCAGCTTTTGCTGCCACAGCAAAGGTGCCAGCGGGGAAAAGTGATGCTGGTCCTCACTGCCTCCTGGAACCCCTTCAAATGCCCCACACAATTTGGCCCTCTCTGCTTTCCTGCGCACTCTAGCCTCAAAAGCACCTTTTTTCACTTTCGGCGCCCTCCGGAGCAAAAAAGACAAACGTCCAGCTTTTGCTGCCACAGCAAAGGTGCCAGCGGGGAAAAGTGATGCTGGTCCTCACTGCCTCCTGGAACCCCTTCAAATGCCCCAGACAATTTGGCCCTCTCTGCTTTCCTGCGCACTCTAGCCTCAAAAACACCGGTTTTCACTTTCGGCGCCCCCCAGAGGAAAAAAGACAAACGTCCAGCTTTTGCTGCCACAGCAAAGGTGCCAGCGGGGAAAAGTGATGCTGGTCCTCACTGCCTCCTGGAACCCCTTCAAATGCCCCAGACAATTTGGCCCTCTCTGCTTTCCTGCGCACTCTAGCCTCAAAAGCACCTTTTTTTCACTTTCGGCGCCCTCCGGAGCAAAAAAGACAAACGTCCAGCTTTTGCTGCCACAGCAAAGGTGCCAGCGGGGAAAAGTCATGCTGGTCCTCATTGCCTCCTGGAACCCCTTCAAATGCCCCAGACAATTTGGCCCTCTCTGCTTTCCTGCGCACTCTAGCCTCAAAAGCACCTTTTTTCACTTTCGGCGCCCCCCAGAAGAAAAAAGACAAACGTCCAGCTTTTGCTGCCACAGCAAAGGTGCCAGCGGGGAAAAGTGATGCTGGTCCTCACTGCCTCCTGGAACCCCTTCAAATGCCCCAGACAATTTGGCCCTCTCTGCTTTCCTGCGCACTCTAGCCTCAAAAGCACCTTTTTTTCACTATCAGCACCCTCCGGAGGAAAAAAGACAAACGTCCAGCTTTTGCTGCCACAGCAAAGGTGCCAGCGGGGAAAAGTGATGCTGGTCCTCACTGCCTCCTGGAACCCCTTCAAATGCCCCAGACAATTTGGCCCTCTCTGCTTTCCTGCGCACTCTAGCCTCAAAAGCACCTTTTTTCACTTTCGGCGCCCCCCAGAGGAAAAAAGACAAACGTCCAGCTTTTGCTGCCACAGCAAAGGTGCCAGCGGGGAAAAGTCATGCTGGTCCTCACTGCCTCCTGGAACCCCTTCAAATGCCCCAGACAATTTGGCCCTCTCTGCTTTCCTGCGCACTCTAGCCTCAAAAACACCGGTTTTCACTTTCGGCGCCCCCCAGAGGAAAAAAGACAAACGTCCAGCTTTTGCTGCCACAGCAAAGGTGCCAGCGGGGAAAAGTCATGCTGGTCCTCACTGCCTCCTGGAACCCCGTCAAATGCCCCAGACAATTTGGCCCTCTCTGCTTTCCTGCGCACTCTAGCCTCAAAAACACCGGTTTTCACTTTCAGCGCTGTTTGGAGCAAAAAAGACAAACGTCCAGCTTTTGCTGCCACAGCAAAGGTGCCAGCGGGGAAAAGTGATGCTGGTCCTCACTGCCTCCTGGAACCCCTTCAAATGCCCCAGACAATTTGGCCCTCTCTGCTTTCCTGCGCACTCTAGCCTAAAAAACACCGGTTTTCACTTTCGGCGCCCCCCAGAGGAAAAAAGACAAACGTCCAGCTTTTGCTGCCACAGCAAAGGTGCCAGCGGGGAAAAGTCATGCTGGTCCTCACTGCCTCCTGGAACCCCTTCAAATGCCCCAGACAATTTGGCCCTCTCTGCTTTCCTGCGCACTCTAGCCTCAAAAGCACCGGTTTTCACTTTTGGCGCCCTCCGGAGCAAAAAAGACAAACGTCCAGCTTTTGCTGCCACAGCAAAGGTGCCAGCGGGGAAAAGTCATGCTGGTCCTCACTGCCTCCTGGAACCCCTTCAAATGCCCCAGACAATTTGGCCCTCTCTGCTTTCCTGCGCACTCTAGCCTCAAAAGCACCTTTTTTCACTTTCGGCGCCCTCCGGAGCAAAAAAGACAAACGTCCAGCTTTTGCTGCCACAGCAAAGGTGCCAGCGGGGAAAAGTGATGCTGGTCCTCACTGCCTCCTGGAACCCCTTCAAATGCCCCAGACAATTTGGCCCTCTCTGCTTTCCTGCGCACTCTAGCCTCAAAAGCACCTTTTTTCACTTTCGGCGCCCCCCAGAGGAAAAAAGACAAACGTCCAGCTTTTGCTGCCACAGCAAAGGTGCCAGCGGGGAAAAGTGATGCTGGTCCTCACTGCCTCCTGGAACCCCTTCAAATGCCCCAGACAATTTGGCCCTCTCTGCTTTCCTGCGCACTCTAGCCTCAAAAGCACCTTTTTTCACTTTCGGCGCCCCCCAGAGGAAAAAAGACAAACGTCCAGCTTTTGCTGCCACAGCAAAGGTGCCAGCGGGGAAAAGTCATGCTGGTCCTCACTGCCTCCTGGAACCCCGTCAAATGCCCCAGACAATTTGGCCCTCTCTGCTTTCCTGCGCACTCTAGCCTCAAAAACACCGGTTTTCACTTTCGGCGCCCCCCAGAGGAAAAAAGACAAACGTCCAGCTTTTGCTGCCACAGCAAAGGTGCCAGCGGGGAAAAGTGATGCTGGTCCTCACTGCCTCCTGGAACCCCTTCAAATGCCCCAGACAATTTGGCCCTCTCTGCTTTCCTGCGCACTCTAGCCTAAAAAACACCGGTTTTCACTTTCGGCGCCCCCCAGAGGAAAAAAGACAAACGTCCAGCTTTTGCTGCCACAGCAAAGGTGCCAGCGGGGAAAAGTCATGCTGGTCCTCACTGCCTCCTGGAACCCCTTCAAATGCCCCAGACAATTTGGCCCTCTCTGCTTTCCTGCGCACTCTAGCCTCAAAAGCACCTTTTTTCACTTTTGGCGCCCTCCGGAGCAAAAAAGACAAACGTCCAGCTTTTGCTGCCACAGCAAAGGTGCCAGCGGGGAAAAGTGATGCTGGTCCTCACTGCCTCCTGGAACCCCTTCAAATGCCCCAGACAATTTGGCCCTCTCTGCTTTCCTGCGCACTCTAGCCTCAAAAGCACCTTTTTTCACTTTCGGCGCCCTCCGGAGCAAAAAAGACAAACGTCCAGCTTTTGCTGCCACAGCAAAGGTGCCAGCGGGGAAAAGTGATGCTGGTCCTCACTGCCTCCTGGAACCCCTTCAAATGCCCCAGACAATTTGGCCCTCTCTGCTTTCCTGCGCACTCTAGCCTCAAAAGCACCTTTTTTCACTTTCGGCGCCCCCCAGAGGAAAAAAGACAAACGTCCAGCTTTTGCTGCCACAGCAAAGGTTCCAGCGGGGAAAAGTCATGCTGGTCCTCACTGCCTCCTGGAACCCCTTCAAATGCCCCAGACAATTTGGCCCTCTCTGCTTTCCTGCGCACTCTAGCCTCAAAAGCACCTTTTTTCACTTTCGGCGCCCCCCAGAGGAAAAAAGACAAACGTCCAACTTTTGCTGCCACAGCAAAGGTGCCAGCGGGGAAAAGTGTGGTTGGTCCTCACTGCCTCCTGGAACCCCTTCAAATGCCCCAGACAATTTGGCCCTCTCTGCTTTCCTGCGCACTCTAGCCTCAAAAGCACCTTTTTTCACTTTTGGCGCCCTCCGGAAGAAAAAAGACAAATGTCCAGCTTTTGCTGCCACAGCAAAGGTGCCAGCGGGGAAAAGTGATGCTGGTCCTCACTGCCTCCTGGAACCCCTTCAAATGCCCCACACAATTTGGCCCTCTCTGCTTTCCTGCGCACTCTAGCCTCAAAAGCACCGGTTTTCACTTTCAGTGCTGTTTGGAGCAAAAAAGACAAACGTCCAGCTTTTGCTGCCACAGCAAAGGTGCCAGCGGGGAAAAGTGATGCTGGTCCTCACTGCCTCCTGGAACCCCTTCAAATGCCCCAGACAATTTGGCCCTCTCTGCTTTCCTGCGCACTCTAGCCTCAAAAGCACCTTTTTTCACTTTCGGCGCCCTCCGGAGGAAAAAAGACAAACGTCCAGCTTTTGCTGCCACAGCAAAGGTGCCAGCGGGGAAAAGTGATGCTGGTCCTCACTGCCTCCTGGAACCCCTTCAAATGCCCCAGACAATTTGGCCCTCTCTGCTTTCCTGCGCACTCTAGCCTCAAAAGCACCTTTTTTTCACTATCAGCGCCCTCCGGAGGAAAAAAGACAAACGTCCAGCTTTTGCTGCCACAGCAAAGGTGCCAGCGGGGAAAAGTGATGCTGGTCCTCACTGCCTCCTGGAACCCCTTCAAATGCCCCAGACAATTTGGCCCTCTCTGCTTTCCTGCGGACTCTAGCCTCAAAAGCACCGTTTTTCACTTTCGGCGCCCCCCAGAGGAAAAAAGACAAACGTCCAGCTTTTGCTGCCACAGCAAAGGTGCCAGCGGGGAAAAGTGATGCTGGTCCTCACTGCCTCCTGGAACCCCTTCAAATGCCCCAGACAATTTGGCCCTCTCTGCTTTCCTGCGCACTCTAGCCTCAAAAACACCGGTTTTCACTTTCGGCGCCCCCCAGAGGAAAAAAGACAAACGTCCAGCTTTTGCTGCCACAGCAAAGGTGCCAGCGGGGAAAAGTCATGCTGGTCCTCACTGCCTCCTGGAACCCCTTCAAATGCCCCAGACAATTTGGCCCTCTCTGCTTTCCTGCGCACTCTAGCCTCAAAAACACCGGTTTTCACTTTCAGCGCTGTTTGGAGCAAAAAAGACAAACGTCCAGCTTTTGCTGCCACAGCAAAGGTGCCAGCGGGGAAAAGTGATGCTGGTCCTCACTGCCTCCTGGAACCCCTTCAAATGCCCCAGACAATTTGGCCCTCTCTGCTTTCCTGCGCACTCTAGCCTCAAAAACACCGGTTTTCACTTTCGGCGCCCCCCAGAGGAAAAAAGACAAACGTCCAGCTTTTGCTGCCACAGCAAAGGTTCCAGCGGGGAAAAGTCATGCTGGTCCTCACTGCCTCCTGGAACCCCTTCAAATGCCCCAGACAATTTGGCCCTCTCTGCTTTCCTGCGCACTCTAGCCTCAAAAGCACCGGTTTTCACTTTCGGCGCCCTCCGGAGCAAAAAAGACAAACGTCCAGCTTTTGCTGCCACAGCAAAGGTGCCAGCGGGGAAAAGTGATGCTGGTCCTCACTGCCTCCTGGAACCCCTTCAAATGCCCCAGACAATTTGGCCCTCTCTGCTTTCCTGCGCACTCTAGCCTCAAAAGCACCGGTTTTCACTTTCAGTGCTGTTTGGAGCAAAAAAGACAAACGTCCAGCTTTTGCTGCCACAGCAAAGGTGCCAGCGGGGAAAAGTGATGCTGGTCCTCACTGCCTCCTGGAACCCCTTCAAATGCCCCAGACAATTTGGCCCTCTCTGCTTTCCTGCGCACTCTAGCCTCAAAAGCACCTTTTTTCACTTTCGGCGCCCTCCGGAGCAAAAAAGACAAACGTCCAGCTTTTGCTGCCACAGCAAAGGTGCCAGCGGGGAAAAGTCATGCTGGTCCTCACTGCCTCCTGGAACCCCTTCAAATGCCCCAGACAATTTGGCCCTCTCTGCTTTCCTGCGCACTCTAGCCTCAAAAGCACCTTTTTTCACTTTCGGCGCCCCCCAGAGGAAAAAAGACAAACGTCCAGCTTTTGCTGCCACAGCAAAGGTGCCAGCGGGGAAAAGTGATGCTGGTCCTCACTGCCTCCTGGAACCCCTTCAAATGCCCCAGACAATTTGGCCCTCTCTGCTTTCCTGCGCACTCTAGCCTCAAAAGCACCTTTTTTTCACTATCAGCGCCCTCCGGAGGAAAAAAGACAAACGTCCAGCTTTTGCTGCCACAGCAAAGGTGCCAGCGGGGAAAAGTGATGCTGGTCCTCACTGCCTCCTGGAACCCCTTCAAATGCCCCAGACAATTTGGCCCTCTCTGCTTTCCTGCGCACTCTAGCCTCAAAAGCACCTTTTTTCACTTTCGGCGCCCCCCAGAGGAAAAAAGACAAACGTCCAGCTTTTGCTGCCACAGCAAAGGTGCCAGCGGGGAAAAGTCATGCTGGTCCTCACTGCCTCCTGGAACCCCTTCAAATGCCCCAGACAATTTGGCCCTCTCTGCTTTCCTGCGCACTCTAGCCTCAAAAACACCGGTTTTCACTTTCGGCGCCCCCCAGAGGAAAAAAGACAAACGTCCAGCTTTTGCTGCCACAGCAAAGGTGCCAGCGGGGAAAAGTGTGGTTGGTCCTCACTGCCTCCTGGAACCCCGTCAAATGCCCCAGACAATTTGGCCCTCTCTGCTTTCCTGCGCACTCTAGCCTCAAAAGCACCTTTTTTCACTTTCAGTGCTGTTTGGAGCAAAAAAGACAAACGTCCAGCTTTTGCTGCCACAGCAAAGGTGCCAGCGGGGAAAAGTGATGCTGGTCCTCACTGCCTCCTGGAACCCCTTCAAATGCCCCACACAATTTGGCCCTCTCTGCTTTCCTGCGCACTCTAGCCTCAAAAGCACCGGTTTTCACTTTCAGTGCTGTTTGGAGCAAAAAAGACAAACGTCCAGCTTTTGCTGCCACAGCAAAGGTGCCAGCGGGGAAAAGTGATGCTGGTCCTCACTGCCTCCTGGAACCCCTTCAAATGCCCCACACAATTTGGCCCTCTCTGCTTTCCTGCGCACTCTAGCCTCAAAAGCACCTTTTTTCACTTTCGGCGCCCTCCGGAGCAAAAAAGACAAACGTCCAGCTTTTGCTGCCACAGCAAAGGTGCCAGCGGGGAAAAGTGATGCTGGTCCTCACTGCCTCCTGGAACCCCTTCAAATGCCCCAGACAATTTGGCCCTCTCTGCTTTCCTGCGCACTCTAGCCTCAAAAACACCGGTTTTCACTTTCGGCGCCCCCCAGAGGAAAAAAGACAAACGTCCAGCTTTTGCTGCCACAGCAAAGGTGCCAGCGGGGAAAAGTGATGCTGGTCCTCACTGCCTCCTGGAACCCCTTCAAATGCCCCACACAATTTGGCCCTCTCTGCTTTCCTGCGCACTCTAGCCTCAAAAGCACCTTTTTTTCACTTTCGGCGCCCTCCGGAGCAAAAAAGACAAACGTCCAGCTTTTGCTGCCACAGCAAAGGTGCCAGCGGGGAAAAGTCATGCTGGTCCTCATTGCCTCCTGGAACCCCTTCAAATGCCCCAGACAATTTGGCCCTCTCTGCTTTCCTGCGCACTCTAGCCTCAAAAGCACCTTTTTTCACTTTCGGCGCCCCCCAGAAGAAAAAAGACAAACGTCCAGCTTTTGCTGCCACAGCAAAGGTGCCAGCGGGGAAAAGTGATGCTGGTCCTCACTGCCTCCTGGAACCCCTTCAAATGCCCCAGACAATTTGGCCCTCTCTGCTTTCCTGCGCACTCTAGCCTCAAAAGCACCTTTTTTTCACTATCAGCACCCTCCGGAGGAAAAAAGACAAACGTCCAGCTTTTGCTGCCACAGCAAAGGTGCCAGCGGGGAAAAGTGATGCTGGTCCTCACTGCCTCCTGGAACCCCTTCAAATGCCCCAGACAATTTGGCCCTCTCTGCTTTCCTGCGCACTCTAGCCTCAAAAGCACCTTTTTTCACTTTCGGCGCCCCCCAGAGGAAAAAAGACAAACGTCCAGCTTTTGCTGCCACAGCAAAGGTGCCAGCGGGGAAAAGTCATGCTGGTCCTCACTGCCTCCTGGAACCCCTTCAAATGCCCCAGACAATTTGGCCCTCTCTGCTTTCCTGCGCACTCTAGCCTCAAAAACACCGGTTTTCACTTTCGGCGCCCCCCAGAGGAAAAAAGACAAACGTCCAGCTTTTGCTGCCACAGCAAAGGTGCCAGCGGGGAAAAGTCATGCTGGTCCTCACTGCCTCCTGGAACCCCGTCAAATGCCCCAGACAATTTGGCCCTCTCTGCTTTCCTGCGCACTCTAGCCTCAAAAACACCGGTTTTCACTTTCAGCGCTGTTTGGAGCAAAAAAGACAAACGTCCAGCTTTTGCTGCCACAGCAAAGGTGCCAGCGGGGAAAAGTCATGCTGGTCCTCACTGCCTCCTGGAACCCCTTCAAATGCCCCAGACAATTTGGCCCTCTCTGCTTTCCTGCGCACTCTAGCCTAAAAAACACCGGTTTTCACTTTCGGCGCCCCCCAGAGGAAAAAAGACAAACGTCCAGCTTTTGCTGCCACAGCAAAGGTGCCAGCGGGGAAAAGTCATGCTGGTCCTCACTGCCTCCTGGAACCCCTTCAAATGCCCCAGACAATTTGGCCCTCTCTGCTTTCCTGCGCACTCTAGCCTCAAAAGCACCTATTTTCACTTTTGGCGCCCTCCGGAGCAAAAAAGACAAACGTCCAGCTTTTGCTGCCACAGCAAAGGTGCCAGCGGGGAAAAGTGATGCTGGTCCTCACTGCCTCCTGGAACCCCTTCAAATGCCCCAGACAATTTGGCCCTCTCTGCTTTCCTGCGCACTCTAGCCTCAAAAGCACCTTTTTTCACTTTCGGCGCCCTCCGGAGCAAAAAAGACAAACGTCCAGCTTTTGCTGCCACAGCAAAGGTGCCAGCGGGGAAAAGTGATGCTGGTCCTCACTGCCTCCTGGAACCCCTTCAAATGCCCCAGACAATTTGGCCCTCTCTGCTTTCCTGCGCACTCTAGCCTCAAAAGCACCTTTTTTCACTTTCGGCGCCCCCCAGAGGAAAAAAGACAAACGTCCAGCTTTTGCTGCCACAGCAAAGGTGCCAGCGGGGAAAAGTGATGCTGGTCCTCACTGCCTCCTGGAACCCCTTCAAATGCCCCAGACAATTTGGCCCTCTCTGCTTTCCTGCGCACTCTAGCCTCAAAAGCACCTTTTTTCACTTTCGGCGCCCCCCAGAGGAAAAAAGACAAACGTCCAGCTTTTGCTGCCACAGCAAAGGTGCCAGCGGGGAAAAGTCATGCTGGTCCTCACTGCCTCCTGGAACCCCTTCAAATGCCCCAGACAATTTGGCCCTCTCTGCTTTCCTGCGCACTCTAGCCTCAAAAACACCGGTTTTCACTTTCGGCGCCCCCCAGAGGAAAAAAGACAAACGTCCAGCTTTTGCTGCCACAGCAAAGGTGCCAGCGGGGAAAAGTCATGCTGGTCCTCACTGCCTCCTGGAACCCCGTCAAATGCCCCAGACAATTTGGCCCTCTCTGCTTTCCTGCGCACTCTAGCCTCAAAAACACCGGTTTTCACTTTCAGCGCTGTTTGGAGCAAAAAAGACAAACGTCCAGCTTTTGCTGCCACAGCAAAGGTGCCAGCGGGGAAAAGTGATGCTGGTCCTCACTGCCTCCTGGAACCCCTTCAAATGCCCCAGACAATTTGGCCCTCTCTGCTTTCCTGCGCACTCTAGCCTAAAAAACACCGGTTTTCACTTTCGGCGCCCCCCAGAGGAAAAAAGACAAACGTCCAGCTTTTGCTGCCACAGCAAAGGTGCCAGCGGGGAAAAGTCATGCTGGTCCTCACTGCCTCCTGGAACCCCTTCAAATGCCCCAGACAATTTGGCCCTCTCTGCTTTCCTGCGCACTCTAGCCTCAAAAGCACCTTTTTTCACTTTTGGCGCCCTCCGGAGCAAAAAAGACAAACGTCCAGCTTTTGCTGCCACAGCAAAGGTGCCAGCGGGGAAAAGTGATGCTGGTCCTCACTGCCTCCTGGAACCCCTTCAAATGCCCCAGACAATTTGGCCCTCTCTGCTTTCCTGCGCACTCTAGCCTCAAAAGCACCTTTTTTCACTTTCGGCGCCCTCCGGAGCAAAAAAGACAAACGTCCAGCTTTTGCTGCCACAGCAAAGGTGCCAGCGGGGAAAAGTGATTGCTGGTCCTCACTGCCTCCTGGAACCCGTCAAATGCCCCAGACAATTTGGCCCTCTCTGCTTTCCTGCGCACTCTAGCCTCAAAAGCACCTTTTTTCACTTTCGGCGCCCCCCAGAGGAAAAAAGACAAACGTCCAGCTTTTGCTGCCACAGCAAAGGTGCCAGCGGGAAAAGTGATGCTGGTCCTCACTGCCTCCTGGAACCCCTTCAAATGCCCCAGACAATTTGGCCCTCTCTGCTTTCCTGCGCACTCTAGCCTCAAAAGCACCTTTTTTCACTTTCGGCGCCCCCCAGAGGAAAAAAGACAAACGTCCAGCTTTTGCTGCCACAGCAAAGGTGCCAGCGGG
>NW_028127016.1:0-10359 GCF_965231255.1 Vanellus vanellus
GGGAGAAATTAAGATGGGGAGGGGACACCCGGGGGGGTTCAATGAGATGGGGGGGGGACACCCCCAAGTGGGGGGGGGGGACACACCCAGTTTGAGGGGGGGGAACGCCCGGGGGGGGGCACAGACAGAGAGAGTCCCACCCGGGAATTACCCTTTATTGAAAATTTTTGTACAAAAAAAAAAAAAAAAAAAAAAAAAAAAGAGGGTGTGGCCGGGCGGGGCTGGGCGGGGCAGGACAGGCCCCGCCCCCCCTCACCCCCTCAGGGGCATCGTCACAGTGAGGACCTGTTGGGGGGGGGAGAGGTCAGAGATCAGGAGGGGGCGGAGCCTCGCTGGGAAGGGGCGGGGCTGTGGTGGGTGTGGCCAAGACAGGTGTGGCACCCACCGCAGGTGATGGGAGTGGGTGGGGCAAAGGGGTGGGGCCAGAGGGGAGTGGGCGTCTCCCCGGGTTACCTTGGTGCGTCGGTGGAAGTGGGCGTGGCAGCGGGCGGGGTCAGGGAGGTGGGGCAGCCCCAGCTGCAGGAGGGGCGTGTCCCCCTCGGCCCCGCCCACCACCAGCCGCTCCTCGCTCAGCCCCAGCCACAGCGACCCCGCCCCGGCCTGGGTGGGGCAGGGTGGGGTCAGGGGGGCGGGGCCAGGCGGCCACACCCACAACCTCACACCCCTCTGGGTCCCCTCCCCCCCCCCTCCGGACCCCCCCAGACCAGACTGAGCCCCACAACTGCCCCCTCAGCCCCACAACTGCCCCCCCAGAGCCCCCCAGCCCCACAACTGCCCCATCAGCCCCACAACTGCCCCCCCAGAGCCCCCCAGCCCCACAACTGCCCCCTCAGCCCCACAACTGCCACCCCGAGCCCCCCAGCCCCACAACTGCCCCATCAGCCCCACAACTGCCCCCCCAGAGCCCCCTCAGCCCCACAACTGCCCCATCAGCCCCACAACTGCCCCCCAGAGCCTCCCCAGCCCCACAACTGCCCCCTCAGCCCCACAACTCCCCCATCAGCCCCACAACTGTCCCCCAGAGCCTCCTCAGCCCCACGACTGCCCCATCAGCCCCTTCAACTGCCCCCCAGAGCCCCCCCAGCCCCACAACTGCCCCCCAGAGCCTCCTCAGCCCCACAACTGCCTCTTCAGTGCCCCCCCAGCCCCACAACTGCCCCCCCAGCCCCACACCACCCCCCCCACTCACGGCGTGGGGCAGGAGGACGCGCGCCTGCAGCACTCGGGGGTGTTGGGAGGAGGGCTCAGCCACCACCACGTACTGGGGGGGCCCCGGGGGGCTGCGGGGGGGGGGGGGCACAGGTCAGGCGGGGGGGTCCCGGCGCTGGGGGGCCCCACTCAGCCCCACAGCTCCTACCTGGGGGGCAGCGGCGGCTCCTGGGGGGGGCTGTGGGGGGGAAGAGAGGTCAGAGGGAGGTGGGGGGGCACACGGGGGGGTCCCGGGGGGGGTCTCTGGGGGTCCCGGGGGGGGTCGGGGCCCCCCACTCACCCCTCGAGCTCCTGGATGTGGGGCCGGGGCCGGGCCCGGATGTTCTGGGCCGAGACGGAGCCCATGAACCTGCGGTTCCGCAGCACCCGCCAGTCTGGGGGGGGGCGGGGGGGTCACGGGGGGGCGAGACCCCTCCCCAGGACCCGCCCCACCCCCATCCGCTCCTCCCCAGTCCCCCCAGTTCCCCCACTCCCCTCCCAGCTCCCCCCCAACTCCTCCCCAGTTCCCTCCCCAGTTGCCCCCCAGACCCCCCATCTCCTCCCCACCCCACCAGTGCCCCCCAACTCCTTCCCAGTCCCCCCAGTTCCCCCCATCTCCTCCACGACCCCCCCAGCTCCTCCCCAGGCCCTCCCAGTTCCCCCCCATTCCTCCCCAGTCCCCTCCAGCTCCTCCCCAATGCCCCCCAGCTCCCCCCAACTCCTCCCCATTCCCCCCAACTCCTTCCCAGTCCCCCCAAGTCTCCCCCGCTCCTCCCCAGTCCCCTCCAGCCCCTCCCCAATGCCCCCCAGTTCCCTCCAACTCCTTCCCAGTCCCCCCAGTTCCCTCCAACTCCTTCCCAGTCCCCCCAAGTCTCCTCTACTCCTCCCCAGTCCTCTCCAGCCCCTCCCCAACGCCCCCAGTTCCCCCCCATCTCCTTCCCGGTCCCCCCAGTTCCCCCCTAGCTCCTCCCCGAGCCCCCCCAGTTCCCCCCAACTCCTTCCCAGTCCCCCCAGTTCCTCCCAACTCCTTCCCAGTCCCCCCCAAGTCTCCCCTACTCCTCCCCAGTCCCCTCCAGCCCCTCCCCAACGCCCCCAGTTCCCCCCCATCTCCTTCCCGGTCCCCCCCAGTTCCCCCCTACCTCATCCTCGAGCCCCCCCAGTTCCCCCCCAACTCCTCCCCAGTCCCCCCAGTTACCACTCCCCCATCTCCGTTCCCACCCAGTCCCCCCAGTGCCCCGCACCAGTCAGCTCCAGTTCCCACCCCGTACTTCTCCGACAGCCCCCTCCATGGCCACCGTCAGGAAGAACTCCAGGTACAGGGGGTCAGCCTGGGGGCGGGGGGGGGGGTTAGGACCCCCCCATTCTCCCCATGAGCCCCCCCCAACCCCCCCCGGACCCCTCCCCCCTCACCTGGAGGGTGCGGAAGAACCCCGAGTTCACCACCACGTCGTAGGCGGTGCAGCCCCGACCCCCTGCGGGAGAGCGGGGGGGTCACCCGGGGGGGCGGGGAGGGGGTTTGGGGGGCGGGGGGCATTGTGGGGGGGTCAGAGAGGGGGTTGGGGGGTCGGGGGGGCATGGGATGGGGATTTTGGGGGGCTGGGGGAGGTGTGGAGGGTGCTGGGGGGGGGTCAGATGGGATCCAAGGGGGAGGTATGAGTGCCGGGGGGGGGTCTGGTGGGGGCTGGGGGGGTCTGGTGGGGGATGGGGGTCTGGGGGGGGATGGGGGGGTCTGGTGGGGGTATTTGGGGTGCTGGGGGGGTGTCGGGGGAGGAGAGAGCGGGTTTGGGGGGGTCTTGGGGGTTGGACACTTTGGGGAGGGGGGGTCAGTAGGAGGTCAGGAGATGGGGTGTTTGGGGGTGGGGGGGGTTGCAGGGGGGTCGGGAGGGTCAGAGAGGGGGTTGGGGGGGTGGGGGGGGTCGTGGGATGGGGGGGTGAGGGGTTGGGGGGGTCAGAGTGGGGATTTATAGGGCTGGGGGGGGTCAGAGAGGGGGTTTGGGGGTGGTTGGAGAGGAGATTTGGGGGGGGCAGAGGATGGGGGAGTTGGAGGGGGTGTGGGGGGTCGGAGGGGGGATTTGGGGGGGGGCGGGGGGGGCGGAGGGGGGGTCTCACCGCGGTCCAGCTCGGCGTGGGGCTCCCCGAGGCTCATGGGGATGCGGAAGGCGCCCGCGGCGGTGGGGGGGAGTGGAGGAGGCGCCGCAGCCCGGGGGGGGACAGCGGGGGGGGCGGCGGCACCTCCCCCGAGTGACAGACGTTGACGAAGACTTTGGCCCCCCCCGCCCGCGTCTTCACGCACAGCCCTGGGGGGGGCGGGGGGGGGGCACGAGGAGGGGTCAGAACAAGGTTGGACCCCCCCCCCAATTCCCCCCCCCCCTCCCCCCCGCCCCCCCACTACCTGGCTGTGGGGTGACAGCGCGGGAGGGGGCTGCAGGGGGGGGGTCCTCATGGTCCTGGGTCACCTGGGGGGGGGCAGAGGGGCAGTGAGGGGCAGCAGTGGGAGTGTCCCCCCCCCGGTGCCCCCCCCGTGCCCCCCCCGGTCCCCACCTGCAGCAGGAGCCGCCGCAGCCCCTCCTCCTCCTCCTCCCCCTCCTCCGCCTCCAACTCCGCCGACAGCAGCGACGGGTCCGTGGGGGCCGCCATGGGCTGGGGGGGGGGCGAGATGTGGGGAACCGGGGCCCGGGGGGGGGCACCAGCAGCCCCCAATGCCCCCCCCGGCCCCATGGAACCCCCCCGACCACCTGAGACCCCCCCTAAGACCCCCCATGGGCCCCTCCAGTGGGTCCCAGTGTGACCCCTCCCACCCTTACGGGCCCCCTATGCCCCCCCGGGACATCCCAGTGCCCCCCCCCAGCCCCATTTGCTCTCTCAGTCCCCCTCATTACCCCCCCGGGACCCCCCCATGGCCCCCCCAGCCCATGCGCTCCCTCAGGCCCCCCCATTCCCCCCCCTCGGGACCCCCCATAGCCCCCCAGTGTCCCCCCCAGCCCCATTTACTCCCTCACCCCCCCCCCCAAGACCCCCCCGACCCCATTTACTCTCTCAGGCCCCTCCGTGCCCCCCCTCAGGACCCCCACCACGGCCCCCCAGTCCCCCCCAGTGTCCCTCCACGGGTCCCCCACGCCCCCCCCAGCCCAAAGTCCCCCCCAGGACCCCCTCACCTCCCCCGGTGCGGCCCCCCCGGGCCTCGACTCCTCCTCTACAGTCCTGAAGGTCCCCGGGACCGGGGGGATCCCACCGCCCCCGGCCCCCCCCGGGCTCCCCCGGCCCCAGGGACCCCCCGCGACCGCCTGAGACCCCGTCAGGGCCCCACCGGGTCCCCACCGGGTCCCCCCCGACCCCTCGGGGACCCCCCGGACCCCCCCCGCTCAGCCCTCACCGACCGCCGCCGCCGACCGCCGCGCGGCACTTCCGCTTCCGGTGGGGGCGCTCTGCGCCCGTCTCTATGGTTCCGCGGCGGCGGCGCTCTCTCCGCCGAACTCTATGGTCAGGAGGACTGAGCCGCCCGCCCCGAATTTCGCGTGGTTTTGTACCCCAAAACAACGCGGAGAGCCGGGAGATAAACACGCCTATTAATTATTATCGTCAGCTATTAATTTTGTTATTAATTATCGCTTTATCGCTCTTAATTTTCCCGTTGCTATAGGGAGGAAAAGAGCATTTTTTATCGCTCCTTTTTCCGCCCGCCCAAAGGCTGAAAACCCCCTCCGGAGACCGCGAAACAGCGAATTGAACTGAGCGCAGCGCGAATTGAACTCCGTTGAACGAATTTAACGGAATATTCGCGGGAACGGAATAAGTCGTATTCTGAGGATGAGAACGGTAAAATCGCGATTTCGGTGACGATAACGTCGGAGACTTTTGCGTTGTCACTACCGCCAGTTATTGCCCTTAACGGCATTTTCATTCTTTATTATTATTATTATTGTTATTATTATTATTATTATTATTATTATTATTATTATTATTATTATTTCGGTCTCATTATTTCATTATTTCGCCCTAATTTGGGCCGTCCCCGCCCCCCCCCCCCCCCCGCGCAGGCGCCGACTGTGCCATGAACTCCCTCTCGGTAAAACGGCATTTGAACTTCAACGAATTTCAAACGTTTCTCCGGAAATTCAGATCCGACTTCGGCCAAACCTCAACTCAGCGCCGCAAATTTTAAGCGGAAACTTCAGCAAATTCGCGTTCGGCGGCTGCGGGCGGCGGTGACACGCCCGTCCCTTACCGGCCCCCTTAGCCACAAATTTAAAAGCGAATTAAAAAATTAGGAAATTTTCGTAAGTTCGCTGAAGTTAATTCAATTTCGTTTCAATTTTAAAAAAATTTTAAAATTCGTTTAATCAAAATGAGCTTAAATGAATCGCAGCAAACTCAGATTTAAATAAATTCAAACTCGGAACTTCGATAAATAAACTCGAAACCAGATTTAAATAAACTCAAATCTCAGAAAACGCAAATTTAAATTTTGTTTCGCCAAATCCAAATTAAATTGCAGTAAGTTTAAGGTTCAGCAGATTTACGGTCAAATTTTATTCCGCTGAATTTAACCGTAACTCAGTGACCGCAGATTTCACTAAATTTAAATCCAAATTCAGCAAATTTAATTTCAAATCGAACTTCGGTGCGTTTTAATTTACATTTCAGTAAATTTAAGTTTAAATTTGGATTTTCCTTCAGCAAATCCCACCCCAACTCCCGCCCCTCCCCCTCCCAATGGAGCCGCCTGCACCACACCCAGACCACACCCGCACCACACCCGGACCGCGCCCACACCACACCCAGACCACACCCGGACCGCGCCCGGACCGCGCCCTCGCAGGGGGGGTGGGGTGGGGGAGGGGCAAACCCCACAACTTCACTCAAAATATTTATTCCAAAGAAAATTTATTCTGCAAATTTATTCCCCAAATTGCGTTTCCGAAGAAATGCGGCGGAATTCCCGCGGGCGGTAACGACGCGGCGCAAACGGGGGCGCGGCCCGGGCGGGGCCGGGGGGAGGGGACTCGCCACCCACTAACGGAGGGGGGAGGGGCCGGCGCTGCCCCTCCCCCGCGCGGGGAGGCAGTTTTCGGCCCCGAAATTTGGGGAATTTCCCCCGTTGGGCCCTTCGCATCATCGGCTTCCCCTCCCCCGCCCCGCCCCGCCCCGCCCTGCCCCGCCCTGCCCCGCCCGGGGGGCGCCGCCGCGGGGGCGGAGATGAGGCCACAATCCCCCAAATCGGGTCAAAATTTTGTCAAGTTTGGTTAAAATTGTCTCAGGTGGGGTCAAAATTCCTCTAAATTAGGTCAAAATTGTCTCAGGTTGGGTCAAAATTGTGCTAAATTTGGTCAAAACTCCTCCAAATTAGGTCAAAATTTCTCCAAATGAGGTCAAAATCCTCCAAATTGGGTCAAAATCGCCTCAGACGGGGTCAAAATCCTCCAAATTGGGTTAAAATCATCTCAGGTTGGGTCCGAATTGTCTCATATTTGGTCAAAATTCCTCCAAATTCGTTCAAAATCTTCTCAGGTTGGGTCAAAATTGTGCCAAATTGGGTGGAAATTCCTCCAAATCGGGTCAGAATCCTCCGAATCGGGTCAGAATCGCGCAGGATTGGGTCAAACCCACCCCAGGTTGGGGCGGCGCCCCCAGATTTTTGGGTCAAAATCCCCCCGGATTGGGTCAGGGGGTCGGGATCCCCCCGGATGGGCTCAGAATGGCACCAAATTGGGTGAAAATCCCCCCGAATCGGGTCCCCCCCCCTCCCCCCCCCCCCCCCGGCTCAGCAGAGCGCCCCCAGAGGGGGGTCGGGGGGTCCCCTCGGGGGGGGTCGGGGGGTCCCCCCGTGTCCCCTCCCCCCCTCAGAGCACAGTGCAGCGGGGGGGAGGGGCGGGCGGGGGGGCGCCCACGGGGGGGACGCGGGCCGGGGGGGCCCCTCCCTCCCCACCCCCCACGCCGTGGGGCTGCCCCACATCTCCCTGTCCGCCGCCGTGGGGCTGCCCCCCACCCCCCTGCTCTGCCCCACGGGGCTGCCCCCCATCTCTTGACCTGGCGCTATGGGGCTGCCCCCCATCCTCCTGCCCCACACCACGGGTCTGCCCCCCACACCCCCACCCTGCCCCATAGCGCCGCCCCCCACATCTCCGCCCTGCCCCACGGGGCTGCCCCCCATCTCCTTGTCCCCCGCCATGGGGCTGCCCCCCATCCTCCTGCCCCACACCGGGGGTCTGCCCCCCACATCCCCACTCTGCCCCACGGGGCTGCCCCCCATCTTCCCACCCCATGCCATGGGTCTGCCCCCCATCTCCCCACTCTGCCCCATAGCGCTGTCCCCCACGTCCCCACTCTGCCCCATGGGGCTGCCCCCCATCCTCCTGCCCCACACCACGGGTCTGCTCCCCACATCCCCACTCTGCCCCCTACGTCTGCCCCCCACATCTCCGCCCTGCCCCACGGGTCTGCCCCCCATCTTCCCACCCCATGACATGGGTCTGCCCCCCACATCTTGACCCTGCCCCATAGGACTGCCCCCCACACCCTCACTCTGCCCCATAGCACTGCCCCCCACGTCCCCACTCTGCCCCATAGTGCTGTCCCCCACGTCCTCAGTCTGCCCCATAGTGCTGCCCCCCACGTCCCCACTCTGCCCCATAGCGCTGCCCCCCATCTTCCCACCCCACACCAGGGGTCTGCCCCCCACACCCTCACTCTGCCCCATAGCACTGCCCCCCACGTCCCCACTCTGCCCCACGGGTCTGCCCCCCATCTTCCCACCCCATGCCATGGGTCTGCCCCCCACATCTTGACCCTGCCCCATAGGACTGCCCCACACACCCCCACTCTGCCCCATAGCACTGCCCCCCACGTCCTCACTCTGCCCCATGGGGCTGCCCCCCACGTCCCCACTCTGCCCCATAGCGCTGCCCCCCATCTTCCCACCCCGCACCAGGGGTCTGTCCCCCACCCCCCCACTCTGCCCCATAGTGTTGTCCCCCACGTCCTCACTCTGCCCCATAGCGCTGTCCCCCATCTCCCCACTCTGCCCCATAGCGCTGTCCCCCACATCCCCACTCTGCCCCACGGGGCTGCCCCCCATCTCCCCGTTCCCCGCCGCGGGGCCGCCCCCCATCTCCCCGCCGCCGTGGGGCAGGACGCGGGTCTGGACGCCGCAGCCCCGCAGGCGCAGGACGTGGGGCAGCTGGCGCAGGCGCAGGCGCGTGGAGGCCGTGGGGCCGAGGGGCAGCGGGCGCTGGAAGGCGGCTCTGTACGCCGCCCGCAGCTGGAAGAGGGAGAGCCCCCCCGGGTGCCCCCCAAGCAGCGCCCCCAGCTCCCGCCCCAGAGCCCCCAGCTCCGCGTCCGCCGTGGGGCCGTGGGGCACGGATGCCGGGGTCCCGTTTTGGGGCTGGGGGGGGCTATGGGGCAGGGACGCTGGGGTCCCCTGCTGAGGTTGGGGGGGGGTATGGGGGGTGCTATGGGGCACAGCCGCCGGGGGCCCCTGCTGAGGTTGGGGGGCTGAAGCGACGCTATGGGGCCCAGACGCCGGGGTCCCGTTTTGGGTCTGGGGGAGGATATGTGGGGTGCTATGGGGCCCGGGCGTCTGCTGTGTCCCCTTCTGTCCCCATGGGGCTGGAGAGACGCTATGGGGCCCGGACGCCGGGGTCCCTTTCTGAGGTTGGGGGGCCGAAGCGACGCTATGGGTCCCGGACATCTGCGTCCCCTTCTTCGCCCGTGGGGCGGCGGAAGTGCCGTTGGGGGTCCCTCACTCCCCCCGCGCCCCCCCTGCGCCGTGGGGCCGTGTGGGTCCCTTCCTCAGCCGGGGGGCGGTGGGGGGGGGCAGCTCCTGGGGGGGGGGGGAAAGATGGGGGGAGGGGGTGTCACCAGTGTGGGGGGGGTCACAACACCCCCCCCACCCCACACCCCCCCCCACCCCCCTGTGGGTACCTGTGTGGGCGCTGTGGCCCCCGGGGGGGCGGTGTGGGTCGCGGTGTGGGTCGCGGTGTGGGGCGCAGGGGGGGTCCCATCCCGGCACGAGCAGATCCAGAGAGTCCATCCCGTCGCCCTCCACCCAACGCAGCCGCCCCACGGCGGGGGCTGGGGGGGGGGGAAGGGGGGGAGGGGGGTCAGGGCTGGGGGGGGGTGGGAGGGTCCCACACACGCCTGTGGGGCGCGCTATGGGGTAGGGCTGTGGGGCAAAGCAGTGGGCAGTAGCTATGGGGCAGGTTATGGGGAAGAGCAGTGGGGCAGGGCTGTGGGGCAGGTTATGGGGCAGGGCTGTGGGGCAAAGCAGTGGGCAGTAGCTATGGGGCAGGGCTGTGGGGCAGGGCCCTGGGGCACAGCTATGGGGCAGGTTATGGGGAAGAGCAGTGGGGCAGGGCTGTGGGGCAGGTTATGGGGCAGGGCACTGGGGCAGGGCCATAGGGCACGCTATGGGGCAGGTTACGGGGAAAAGAATGGGGCAGAATAGTGGCATAGACTGTGGGGCAGGCTATGGGGCAGGCTATGGGGCAGAGCCGGGGGGGGCAGTAGGGAACGGCTATGGGGCAGGCTGTGGGGCACAGCTATGGGGCAGAGCAGTGGGGCAGAGCTATGGGGCAGGCTATGGGGCAGTCTATGGGGCAGAGCTATGGGGCAGGCTATGGGGCAGAGACAACGTGGGGGTCCCGAGCAGTGGGGCAGCCCCTCCCCCTCCTCCCCCCCCCTCCCCCACCCCGGGGGTTCTCACCGTGGGGGAGGGGCAGTCCTAGGGGCGGGATGGGGGGAGGGGCGGCGCCCCCCAGCGCCGCCCCCGCCCCCCCCGCAGCTCCGCGCGCGCCGACATCACTGGGGGGGGGGGAGGGGCGGTGAGGGGGGGGGGAGGGGAACCCCTTCATGCCCCCCCCCCCCGGGACAGGCGACCCCCTCCCCCCCCCCCGGATCGGGCCCTTCCCCGCCCCTCCCCCCCCCGCATGGGGCCCCCCACGGGGAACCCCTCCCCCCCCCCCAAATTGGGGACCCCCTTCCCCTCCCCCCACCCCGTAGCTGAGCCCCTCCCCCCCCAAATTGTGACACCCTCCCGGATCGGGCCCCCTCTCCCCTCCCCCCCCCGGATCGGGCCCCCCCTCCCCCCTCCCCCACCCCCTCCCCGTACCTGGGGGTCCCTCCGCGCCCCTCCCCCACTTTCTCTTTCGTTTCCCGCCCCAGGCCCCTCCCCCA
>NW_028127015.1:0-22000 GCF_965231255.1 Vanellus vanellus
GCCTCCTGGAACCCCTTCAAATGCCCCAGACAATTTGGCCCTCTCTGCTTTCCTGCGGACTCTAGCCTCAAAAGCACCTTTTTTCACTTTTGGCGCCCTCCGGAGCAAAAAAGACAAACGTCCAGCTTTTGCTGCCACAGCGAAGGTGCCAGCGGGGAAAAGTGATGCTGGTCCTCACTGCCTCCTGAAACTCCTTCAAATGCCCCACACAATTTGGCCCTCTCTGCTTTCCTGTGGACTCTAGCCTCAAAAGCACCTTTTTTCACTTTCGGCACCCTCCGGAGGAAAAAAGACAAACGTCCAGCTTTTCCTGCCACAGCAAAGGTGCCAGCGGGGAAAAGTGATGCTGGTCCTCACTGCCTCCTGGAACCCCTTCAAATGCCCCAGACAATTTGGCCCTCTCTGCTTTCCTGCGGACTCTAGCCTCAAAAGCAGCTTTTTTCACTTTCGGCGTTGTTTGCAGCAAAAAAGACAAACGTCCAGCTTTTGCTGCCACAGCAAAGGTGCCAGCGGGGAAAAGTGATGCTGGTCCTTACTGCCTCCTGGAACCCCTTCAAATGCCCCAGACAATTTGGCCCTCTCTGCTTTCCTGCGGACTCTAGCCTCAAAAGCACCTTTTTTCACTTTCGGCGCTGTGTGGTGCAAAAAAGACAAACGTCCAGGTTTTGCTGCCACAGCAAAGGTGCCAGCGGGGAAAAGTGATGCTGGTCCTCACTGCCTCCTGGAACCCCTTCAAATGCCCCAGACAATTTGGCCCTCTCTGCTTTCCTGCGGACTCTAGCCTCAAAAGCAGCTTTTTTCACTTTCGGCGCTGTTTGGAGCAAAAAAGACAAACGTCCAGCTTTTGCTGCCATAGCAAAGGTGCCAGCGGGGAAAAGTGATGCTGGTCCTCACTGCCTCCTGGAACCCCTTCAAATGCCCCAGACAATTTGGCCCTCTCTGCTTTTCTGCAGACTCTATCCTCAAAACACCTTTTTTCACTTTCGGCGCCCTTGGGAGAAAAAAAAAGACAAACGTCCAGGTTTTGCTGCCACAGCAAAGGTGCCAGCGGGGAAAAGTGATGCTGGTCCTCACTGCCTCCTGGAACCCCTTCAAATGCCCCAGACAATTTGGCCCTCTCTGCTTTCCTGCAGACTCTAGCCTCAAAAGCACCTTTTTTCACTTTCGGCACCCTCCGGAGGAAAAAAGACAAACGTCCAGGTTTTGCTGCCACAGCAAAGGTGCCAGCGGGGAAAAGTGATGCTGGTCCTCACTGCCTCCTGGAACCCCTTCAAATGCCCCAGACAATTTGGCCCTCTAAGCTTTCCTGCGGACTCTAGCCTCAAAAGCAACTTTTTTCACTTTCGGCGCTGTTTGGAGCAAAAAAGACAAACGTCCAGCTTTTGCTGCCACAGCAAAGGTGCCAGCGGGGAAAAGTGATGCTGGTCCTCACTGCCTCCTGGAACCCCTTCAAATGCCCCAGACAATTTGTCCCTCTCTGCTTTCCTGCGGACTCTAGCCTCAAAAGCACCTTTTTTCACTTTCGGCGCTGTTTGGAGCAAAAAAGACAAACGTCCAGCTTTTGCTGCCACAGCAAAGGTGCCAGCGGGGAAAAGTGATGCTGGTCCTCACTGCCTCCTGGAACCCCTTCAAATGCCCCAGACAATTTGGCCCTCTCTGCTTTCCTGCGCACTCTAGCCTCAAAAGCACCTTTTTTCACTTTCGGTGCCCTCCGGAGGAAAAAAGACAAACGTCCAGCTTTTGCTGCCACAGCAAAGGTGCCAGTGGGGAAAAGTGATGCTGGTCCTCACTGCCTCCTGGAACCCCTTCAAATGCCCCAGACAATTTGGCCCTCTCTGCTTTCCTGCGGACTCTAGCCTCAAAAGCACCGTGTTTCACTTTCGGCGCTGTTTGGAGCAAAAAAGACAAACGTCCAGCTTTTGCTGCCACAGCAAAGGTGCCAGCGGGGAAAAGTGATGCTGGTCCTCACTGCCTCCTGGAACCCCTTCAAATGCCCCAGACAATTTGGCCCTCTCTGCTTTCCTGCGGACTCTAGCCTCAAAAGCACCTTTTTTCACTTTCAGCGCTGTTTGCAGCAAAAAAGACAAACGTCCAGCTTTTGCTGCCACAGCAAAGGTGCCAGCGGGGAAAAGTGATGCTGGTCCTCACTGCCTCCTGGAACCCCTTCAAATGCCCCAGACAATTTGGCCCTCTCTGCTTTCCTGCGGACTCTAGCCTCAAAAGCACCTTTTTTCACTTTCGGCGCTGTGTGGTGCAAAAAAGACAAACGTCCAGGTTTTGCTGCCACAGCAAAGGTGCCAGCGGGGAAAAGTGATGCTGGTCCTCACTGCCTCCTGGAACCCCTTCAAATGCCCCAGACAATTTGGCCCTCTCTGCTTTCCTGCGGACTCTAGCCTCAAAAGCACCTTTTTTCACTTTCGGCGCTGTTTGGAGCAAAAAAGACAAACGTCCAGCTTTTGCTGCCACAGCAAAGGTGCCAGCGGGGAAAAGTGATGCTAGTCCTCACTGTCTCCTGAAACTCCTTCAAATGCCCCACACAATTTGGCCCTCTCTGCTTTCCTGCGGACTCTAGCCTCAAAAGCACTGTTTTTCACTTTCGGCGCTGTTTGGAGCAAAAAAGACAAACGTCCAGGTTTTGCTGCCACAGCAAAGGTGCCAGCGGGGAAAAGTGATGCTGGTCCTCACTGCCTCCTGGAACCCCTTCAAATGCCTCAGACAATTTGGCCCTCTCTGCTTTCCTGCGGACTCTAGCCTCAAAAGCACTGTTTTTCACTTTCGGCGCTGTTTGGAGCAAAAAAGACAAACGTCCAGCTTTTGCTGCCATAGCAAAGGTGCCAGCGGGGAAAAGTGATGCTGGTCCTCATTGCCTCCTGGAACACCTTCAAATGCCCCAGACAATTTGGCCCTCTCTGCTTTTCTGCAGACTCTAGCCTCAAAACACCTTTTTTCACTTTCGGCGACCTTGGGAGAAAAAAAAAGACAAACGTCCAGATTTTGCTGCCACAGCAAAGGTGCCAGCGGGGAAAAGTGATGCTGGTCCTCACTGCCTCCTGGAACCCCTTCAAATGCCCCAGACAATTTGGCCCTCTCTGCTTTCCTGAAGACTCTAGCCTCAAAAGCACCTTTTTTCACTTTCGGCACCCTCCGGAGGAAAAAAGACAAACGTCCAGCTTTTGCTGCCACAGCAAAGGTGCCAGCGGGGAAAAGTGATGCTGGTCCTCACTGCCTCCTGGAACCCCTTCAAATGCCCCAGACAATTTGGCCCTCTATGCTTTCCTGCGGACTCTAGCCTCAAAAGCACCTTTTTTCACTTTCGGCGCTGTTTGGAGCAAAAAAGACAAACGTCCAGCTTTTGCTGCCACAGCAAAGGTGCCAGCGGGGAAAAGTGATGCTGGTCCTCACTGCCTCCTGGAACCCCTTCAAATGCCCCAGACAATTTGGCCCTCTCTCCTTTCCTGCGGACTCTAGCCTCAAAACCACTTTTTTTCACTTTCGGGGCTGTTTGGAGCAAAAAAGACAAACGTCCAGCTTTTACTGCCACAGCAAAGGTGCCAGCGGGGAAAAGCGATGCTGGTCCTCACTGCCTCCTGGAACCCCTTCAAATGCCCCAGACAATTTGGCCCTCTCTGCTTTCCTGCGGACTCTAGCCTCAAAAGCACCTTTTTTCAGTTTTGGCGCCCTCCGGAGCAAAAAAGACAAACGTCCAGGTTTTGCTGCCACAGCAAAGGTGCCAGTGGGGAAAAGTGATGCTGGTCCTCACTGCCTCCTGGAACCCTTTCAAATGCCCCAGACAATTTGGCCCTCTCTGCTTTCCTGCACACTCTAGCCTCAAAAGCACCGTGTTTCACTTTCGGCGCTGTTTGGAGCAAAAAAGACAAACGTCCAGCTTTTGCTGCCACAGCAAAGGTGCCAGCGGGGAAATGTGATGCTGGTCCTCACTGCCTCCTGGAACCCCTTCAAATGCCCCAGACAATTTGGCCCTCTCTGCTTTCCTGCGGACTCTATTCTCAAAAGCACCTTTTTTCACTTTCGGCGCCGTCCAGAGGAAAAAAGACAAACGTCCAGCTTTTGCTGCCACAGCAAAGGTGCCAGCGGGGAAAAGTGATGCTGGTCCTCACTGCCTCCTGGAACCCCTTCAAATGCCCCAGACAATTTGGCCCTCTCTGCTTTCCTGCGGACTCTAGCCTCAAAAGCACCTTTTTTCACTTTCGGCGCTGTGTGGTGCAAAAAAGACAAACGTCCAGCTTTTGCTGCCACAGCAAAGGTGCCAGCGGGGAAAAGTGATGCTAGTCCTCACTGTCTCCTGAAACTCCTTCAAATGCCCCACACAATTTGGCCCTCTCTGCTTTCCTGCGGACTCTAGCCTCAAAAGCACTGTTTTTCACTTTCGGCGCTGTTTGGAGCAAAAAAGACAAACGTCCAGCTTTTGCTGCCACAGCAAAGGTGCCAGCGGGGAAAAGTGATGCTGGTCCTCACTGCCTCCTGGAACCCCTTCAAATGCCCCAGACAATTTGGCCCTCTCTGCTTTCCTGCGGACTCTAGCCTCAAAAGCACTGTTTTTCACTTTCGGCGCTGTTTGGAGCAAAAAAGACAAACGTCCAGCTTTTGCTGCCATAGCAAAGGTGCCAGCGGGGAAAAGTGATGCTGGTCCTCATTGCCTCCTGGAACACCTTCAAATGCCCCAGACAATTTGGCCCTCTCTGCTTTTCTGCAGACTCTAGCCTCAAAACACCTTTTTTCACTTTCGGCGACCTTGGGAGAAAAAAAAAGACAAACGTCCAGGTTTTGCTGCCACAGCAAAGGTGCCAGCGGGGAAAAGTGATGCTGGTCCTCACTGCCTCCTGGAACCCCTTCAAATGCCCCAGACAATTTGGCCCTCTCTGCTTTCCTGAAGACTCTAGCCTCAAAAGCACCTTTTTTCACTTTCGGCACCCTCCGGAGGAAAAAAGACAAACGTCCAGCTTTTGCTGCCACAGCAAAGGTGCCAGCGGGGAAAAGTGATGCTGGTCCTCACTGCCTCCTGGAACCCCTTCAAATGCCCCAGACAATTTGGCCCTCTAAGCTTTCCTGCGGACTCTAGCCTCAAAAGCACCTTTTTTCACATTCGGCACCCTCCGGAGGAAAAAAGAAAAACGTCCAGCTTCTGATGCCACAGCAAAGGTGCCAGCAGGGAAAACTGATGCTGGTCCTCACTGCCTCCTGGAACCCCTTCAAATGCCCCAGACAATTTGGCCCTCTATGCTTTCCTGCGGACTCTAGCCTCAAAACCACTTTTTTTCACTTTCGGGGCTGTTTGGAGCAAAAAAGACAAACGTCCAGCTTTTACTGCCACAGCAAAGGTGCCAGCGGGGAAAAGCGATGCTGGTCCTCACTGCCTCCTGGAACCCCTTCAAATGCCCCAGACAATTTGGCCCTCTCTGCTTTCCTGCGGACTCTAGCCTCAAAAGCACCTTTTTTCAGTTTTGGCGCCCTCCGGAGGATAAAAGACAAACGTCCAGGTTTTGCTGCCACAGCAAAGGTGCCAGCGGGGAAAAGTGATGCTGGTCCTCACTGCCTCCTGGAACCCTTTCAAATGCCCCAGACAATTTGGCCCTCTCTGCTTTCCTGCAGACTCTAGCCTCAAAAGCACCGTTTTTCACTTTCGGCGCTGTTTGGAGCAAAAAAGACAAACGTCCAGCTTTTGCTGCCACAACAAAGGTGCCAGCGGGGAAAAGTGATGCTGGTCCTCACTGCCTCCTGGAACCCCTTCAAATGCCCCAGACAATTTGGCCCTCTCTGCTTTCCTGCGGACTCTAACCTCAAAAGCAGCTTTTTTCACTTTCGGCGCTGTTTGGAGCAAAAAAGACAAACGTCCAGCTTTTGCTGCCACAGCAAAGGTGCCAGCGGGGAAAAGTGATGCTGGTCCTCACTGCCTCCTGGAACACCTTCAAATGCCCCACACAATTTGGCCCTCTCTGCTTTCCTGCGGACTCTAGCCTCAAAAGCACCTTTTTTCACTTTCGGCGTTGTTTGCAGCAAAAAAGACAAACGTCCAGGTTTTGCTGCCACAGCAAAGGTGCCAGCGGGGAAAAGTGATGCTGGTCCTCACTGCCTCCTGGAACCCCTTCAAATGCCCCAGACAATTTGGCCCTCTCTTCTTTCCTGCAGACTCTAGCCTCAAAAGCACCTTTTTTCACATTCGGCACCCTCCGGAGGAAAAAAGAAAAATGTCCAGCTTTTGCTGCCACAGCAAAGGTGCCAGCAGGGAAAAGTGATGCTGGTCCTCACTGCCTCCTGGAACCCCTTCAAATGCCTCAGACAATTTGGCCCTCTCTGCTTTCCTGCGGACTCTAGCCTCAAAAGCACCTTTTTTCACTTTCGGCGCTGTTTGGAGCAAAAAAGACAAACGTCCAGCTTTTGCTGCCACAGCAAAGGTGCCACCGGGGAAAAGTGATGCTGGTCCTCACTGCCTCCTGGAACCCCTTCAAATGCCCTAGACAATTTGGCCCTCTCTGCTTTCCTGCGGACTCTAGCCTCAAAAGCAGCTTTTTTCACTATTGGCGCCCTCCGGAGGAAAAAAGAAAAACGTCCAGCTTTTGCTGCCACAGCGAAGGTGCCAGCGGGGAAAAGTGATGCTGGTCCTCACTGCCTCCTGAAACTCCTTCAAATGCCCCACACAATTTGGCCCTCTCTGCTTTCCTGCGGACTCTATTCTCGAAAGCACCTTTTTTGACTTTCGGCGCCCTCCGGAGGAAAAAAGACAAACGTCCAGCTTTTGCTGCCACAGCAAAGGTGCCAGCGGGGAAAAGTGATGCTGGTCCTCACTGCCTCCTGGAACCCCTTCAAATGCCCCAGACAATTTGGCCCTCTCTGCTTTCCTGCAAACTCTAGCCTCAAAAGCACCTTTTTTCACTTTCGGCGCCCTCCAGAGGAAAAAAGACAAACGTCCAGCTTTTGCTGCCACAGCAAAGGTGCCAGCGGGGAAAAGTGATGCTGGTCCTCACTGCCTCCTGGAACCCCTTCAAATGCCCCAGACAATTTGGCCCTCTCTGCTTTCCTGCAAACTCTAGCCTCAAAAGCACCTTTTTTCACTTTCGGCGCTGTTTGCAGCAAAAAAGAAAAACGTCCAGCTTTTGCTGCCACAGCAAAGGTGCCAGCGGGGAAAAGTGATGCTGGTCCTCACTGCCTCCTGGAACCCCTTCAAATGCCCCAGACAATTTGGCCCTCTCTGCTTTCCTGCGGACTTTATTCTCAAAAGCACCTTTTTTCACTTTCGGCGCCATCCAGAGGAAAAAAGACAAACGTCCAGCTTTTGCTTCCACAGCAAAGGTGCCAGCGGGGAAAAGTGATGCTGGTCCTCACTGCCTCCTGGAACCCCTTCAAATGCCCCAGACAATTTGGCCCTCTCTGCTTTCCTGCGGACTCTAGCCTCAAAAGCACCTTTTTTCACTTTCGGCGCTGTGTGGTGCAAAAAAGACAAACGTCCAGCTTTTGCTGCCACAGCAAAGGTGCCAGCGGGGAAAAGTGATGCTAGTCCTCACTGTCTCCTGAAACTCCTTCAAATGCCCCACACAATTTGGCCCTCTCTGCTTTCCTGCGGACTCTAGCCTCAAAAGCACTGTTTTTCACTTTCGGCGCTGTTTGGAGCAAAAAAGACAAACGTCCAGCTTTTGCTGCCACAGCAAAGGTGCCAGCGGGGAAAAGTGATGCTGGTCCTCACTGCCTCCTGGAACCCCTTCAAATGCCTCAGACAATTTGGCCCTCTCTGCTTTCCTGCGGACTCTAGCCTCAAAAGCACTGTTTTTCACTTTCGGCGCTGTTTGGAGCAAAAAAGACAAACGTCCAGCTTTTGCTGCCACAGCAAAGGTGCCAGCGGGGAAAAGTGATGCTGGTCCTCATTGCCTCCTGGAACACCTTCAAATGCCCCAGACAATTTGGCCCTCTCTGCTTTTCTGCAGACTCTAGCCTCAAAAGCACCGTGTTTCACTTTCGGCGACCTAGGGAGAAAAAAAAAGACAAACGTCCAGGTTTTGCTGCCACAGCAAAGGTGCCAGCGGGGAAAAGTGATGCTGGTCCTCACTGCCTCCTGGAACCCCTTCAAATGCCCCAGACAATTTGGCCCTCTCTGCTTTCCTGAAGACTCTAGCCTCAAAAGCACCTTTTTTCACTTTCGGCACCCTCCGGAGGAAAAAAGACAAACGTCCAGCTTTTGCTGCCACAGCAAAGGTGCCAGCGGGGAAAAGTGATGCTGGTCCTCACTGCCTCCTGGAACCCCTTCAAATGCCCCAGACAATTTGGCCCTCTATGCTTTCCTGCGGACTCTAGCCTCAAAACCACTTTTTTTCACTTTCGGGGCTGTTTGGAGCAAAAAAGACAAACGTCCAGCTTTTACTGCCACAGCAAAGGTGCCAGCGGGGAATAGCGATGCTGGTCCTCACTGCCTCCTGGAACCCCTTCAAATGCCCCAGACAATTTGGCCCTCTCTGCTTTCCTGCGGACTCTAGCCTCAAAAGCACCTTTTTTCAGTTTTGGCGCCCTACGGAGGAAAAAAGACAAACGTCCAGGTTTTGCTGCCACAGCAAAGGTGCCAGCGGGGAAAAGTGATGCTGGTCCTCACTGCCTCCTGGAACCCTTTCAAATGCCCCAGACAATTTGGCCCTCTCTGCTTTCCTGCAGACTCTAGCCTCAAAAGCACCGTTTTTCATTTCGGCGCTGTTTGGAGCAAAAAAGACAAACGTCCAGCTTTTGCTGCCACAACAAAGGTGCCAGCGGGGAAAAGTGATGCTGGTCCTCACTGCCTCCTGGAACCCCTTCAAATGCCCCAGACAATTTGGCCCTCTCTGCTTTCCTGCGGACTCTAACCTCAAAAGCAGCTTTTTTCACTTTCGGCGCTGTTTGGAGCAAAAAAGACAAACGTCCAGCTTTTGCTGCCACAGCAAAGGTGCCAGCGGGGAAAAGTGATGCTGGTCCTCACTGCCTCCTGGAACACCTTCAAATGCCCCAGACAATTTGGCCCTCTCTGCTTTCCTGCGGACTCTAGCCTCAAAAGCACCTTTTTTCACTTTCGGCGTTGTTTGCAGCAAAAAAGACAAACGTCCAGGTTTTGCTGCCACAGCAAAGGTGCCAGCGGGGAAAAGTGATGCTGGTCCTCACTGCCTCCTGGAACCCCTTCAAATGCCCCAGACAATTTGTCCCTCTCTTCTTTCCTGCAGACTCTAGCCTCAAAAGCACCTTTTTTCACATTCGGCACCCTCCGGAGGAAAAAAGAAAAATGTCCAGCTTTTGCTGCCACAGCAAAGGTGCCAGCAGGGAAAAGTGATGCTGGTCCTCACTGCCTCCTGGAACCCCTTCAAATGCCTCAGACAATTTGGCCCTCTCTGCTTTCCTGCGGACTCTAGCCTCAAAAGCACCTTTTTTCACTTTCGGCGCTGTTTGGAGCAAAAAAGACAAACGTACAGCTTTTGCTGCCACAGCAAAGGTGCCAGCGGGGAAAAGTGATGCTGGTCCTCACTGCCTCCTGGAACCCCTTCAAATGCCCCAGACAATTTGGCCCTCTCTCCTTTCCTGCGGACACTAGCCTCAAAAGCAACTTTTTTCACTTTCGGCGCTGTTTGGAGCAAAAAAGACAAACGTCCAGCTTTTGCTGCCACAGCGAAGGTGCCAGCGGGGAAAAGTGATGCTGGTCCTCACTGCCTCCTGAAACTCCTTCAAATGCCCCACACAATTTGGCCCTCTCTGCTTTCCTGCGGACTCTATTCTCGAAAGCACCTTTTTTGACTTTCGGCGCCCTCCGGAGGAAAAAAGACAAACGTCCAGCTTTTGCTGCCACAGCAAAGGTGCCAGCGGGGAAAAGTGATGCTGGTCCTCACTGCCTCCTGGAACCCCTTCAAATGCCCCAGACAATTTGGCCCTCTCTGCTTTCCTGCAAACTCTAGCCTCAAAAGCATCTTTTTTCACTTTCGGCGTTGTTTGCAGCAAAAAAGACAAACGTCCAGCTTTTGCTGCCACAGCAAAGGTGCCAGCGGGGAAAAGTGATGCTGGTCCTCACTGCCTCCTGGAACCCCTTCAAATGCCCCAGACAATTTGGCCCTCTCTGCTTTCCTGCAAACTCTAGCCTCAAAAGCACCTTTTTTCACTTTCGGCGCTGTTTGCAGCAAAAAAGAAAAACGTCCAGCTTTTGCTGCCACAGCAAAGGTGCCAGCGGGGAAAAGTGATGCTGGTCCTCACTGCCTCCTGGAACCCCTTCAAATGCCCCAGACAATTTGGCCCTCTCTGCTTTCCTGCGGACTTTATTCTCAAAAGCACCTTTTTTCACTTTCGGCGCCATCCAGAGGAAAAAAGACAAACGTCCAGCTTTTGCTTCCACAGCAAAGGTGCCAGCGGGGAAAAGTGATGCTGGTCCTCACTGCCTCCTGGAACCCCTTCAAATGCCCCAGACAATTTGGCCCTCTCTGCTTTCCTGCGGACTCTAGCCTCAAAAGCACCTTTTTTCACTTTCGGCGCTGTGTGGTGCAAAAAAGACAAACGTCCAGCTTTTGCTGCCACAGCAAAGGTGCCAGCGGGGAAAAGTGATGCTAGTCCTCACTGTCTCCTGAAACTCCTTCAAATGCCCCACACAATTTGGCCCTCTCTGCTTTCCTGCGGACTCTAGCCTCAAAAGCACTGTTTTTCACTTTCGGCGCTGTTTGGAGCAAAAAAGACAAACGTCCAGCTTTTGCTGCCACAGCAAAGGTGCCAGCGGGGAAAAGTGATGCTGGTCCTCACTGCCTCCTGGAACCCCTTCAAATGCCTCAGACAATTTGGCCCTCTCTGCTTTCCTGCGGACTCTAGCCTCAAAAGCACTGTTTTTCACTTTCGGCGCTGTTTGGAGCAAAAAAGACAAACGTCCAGCTTTTGCTGCCATAGCAAAGGTGCCAGCGGGGAAAAGTGATGCTGGTCCTCATTGCCTCCTGGAACACCTTCAAATGCCCCAGACAATTTGGCCCTCTCTGCTTTTCTGCAGACTCTAGCCTCAAAAGCACCGTGTTTCACTTTCGGCGACCTAGGGAGAAAAAAAAAGACAAACGTCCAGGTTTTGCTGCCACAGCAAAGGTGCCAGCGGGGAAAAGTGATGCTGGTCCTCACTGCCTCCTGGAACCCCTTCAAATGCCCCAGACAATTTGGCCCTCTCTGCTTTCCTGAAGACTCTAGCCTCAAAAGCACCTTTTTTCACTTTCGGCAGCCTCCGGAGCAAAAAAGACAAACGTCCAGCTTTTGCTGCCACAGCAAAGGTGCCAGCGGGGAAAAGTGATGCTGGTCCTCACTGCCTCCTGGAACCCCTTCAAATGCCCCAGACAATTTGGCCCTCTATGCTTTCCTGCGGACTCTAGCCTCAAAACCACTTTTTTTCACTTTCGGGGCTGTTTGGAGCAAAAAAGACAAACGTCCAGCTTTTACTGCCACAGCAAAGGTGCCAGCGGGGAATAGCGATGCTGGTCCTCACTGCCTCCTGGAACCCCTTCAAATGCCCCAGACAATTTGGCCCTCTCTGCTTTCCTGCGGACTCTAGCCTCAAAAGCACCTTTTTTCAGTTTTGGCGCCCTACGGAGGAAAAAAGACAAACGTCCAGGTTTTGCTGCCACAGCAAAGGTGCCAGCGGGGAAAAGTGATGCTGGTCCTCACTGCCTCCTGGAACCCTTTCAAATGCCCCAGACAATTTGGCCCTCTCTGCTTTCCTGCAGACTCTAGCCTCAAAAGCACCGTTTTTCATTTCGGCGCTGTTTGGAGCAAAAAAGACAAACGTCCAGCTTTTGCTGCCACAACAAAGGTGCCAGCGGGGAAAAGTGATGCTGGTCCTCACTGCCTCCTGGAACCCCTTCAAATGCCCCAGACAATTTGTCCCTCTCTTCTTTCCTGCAGACTCTAGCCTCAAAAGCACCTTTTTTCACATTCGGCACCCTCCGGAGGAAAAAAGAAAAATGTCCAGCTTTTGCTGCCACAGCAAAGGTGCCAGCAGGGAAAAGTGATGCTGGTCCTCACTGCCTCCTGGAACCCCTTCAAATGCCTCAGACAATTTGGCCCTCTCTGCTTTCCTGCGGACTCTAGCCTCAAAAGCACCTTTTTTCACTTTCGGCGCTGTTTGGAGCAAAAAAGACAAACGTACAGCTTTTGCTGCCACAGCAAAGGTGCCAGCGGGGAAAAGTGATGCTGGTCCTCACTGCCTCCTGGAACCCCTTCAAATGCCCCAGACAATTTGGCCCTCTCTCCTTTCCTGCGGACACTAGCCTCAAAAGCAACTTTTTTCACTTTCGGCGCTGTTTGGAGCAAAAAAGACAAACGTCCAGCTTTTGCTGCCACAGCGAAGGTGCCAGCGGGGAAAAGTGATGCTGGTCCTCACTGCCTCCTGAAACTCCTTCAAATGCCCCACACAATTTGGCCCTCTCTGCTTTCCTGCGGACTCTATTCTCGAAAGCACCTTTTTTGACTTTCGGCGCCCTCCGGAGGAAAAAAGACAAACGTCCAGCTTTTGCTGCCACAGCAAAGGTGCCAGCGGGGAAAAGTGATGCTGGTCCTCACTGCCTCCTGGAACCCCTTCAAATGCCCCAGACAATTTGGCCCTCTCTGCTTTCCTGCAAACTCTAGCCTCAAAAGCACCTTTTTTCACTTTCGGCGCCCTCCAGAGGAAAAAAGACAAACGTCCAGCTTTTGCTGCCACAGCAAAGGTGCCAGCGGGGAAAAGTGATGCTGGTCCTCACTGCCTCCTGGAACCCCTTCAAATGCCCCAGACAATTTGGCCCTCTCTGCTTTCCTGCGGACTCTAGCCTCAAAAGCACCTTTTTTCACTTTCGGCGTTGTTTGCAGCAAAAAAGACAAACGTCCAGCTTTTGCTGCCACAGCAAAGGTGCCAGCGGGGAAAAGTGATGCTGGTCCTCACTGCCTCCTGGAACCCCTTCAAATGCCCCAGACAATTTGGCCCTCTCTGCTTTCCTGCAAACTCTAGCCTCAAAAGCAGCTTTTTTCACTTTCGGCGCTGTTTGGAGCAAAAAAGACAAACGTCCAGCTTTTGCTGCCACAGCAAAGGTGCCAGCGGGGAAAAGTGATGCTGGTCCTTACTGCCTCCTGGAACCCCTTCAAATGCCCCAGACAATTTGGCCCTCTCTGCTTTCCTGCGCACTCTAGCCTCAAAAGCACCTTTTTTCACTTTCGGCGTTGTTTGCAGCAAAAAAGACAAACGTCCAGCTTTTGCTGCCACAGCAAAGGTGCCAGCGGGGAAAAGTGATGCTGGTCCTCACTGCCTCCTGGAACCCCTTCAAATGCCCCAGACAATTTGGCCCTCTCTGCTTTCCTGCGGACTCTAGCCTCAAAAGCACCTTTTTTCACTTTCGGCGCTGTGTGGTGCAAAAAAGACAAACGTCCAGCTTTTGCTGCCACAGCAAAGGTGCCAGCGGGGAAAAGTGATGCTAGTCCTCACTGTCTCCTGAAACTCCTTCAAATGCCCCACACAATTTGGCCCTCTCTGCTTTCCTGCGGACTCTAGCCTCAAAAGCACTGTTTTTCACTTTCGGCGCTGTTTGGAGCAAAAAAGACAAACGTCCAGCTTTTGCTGCCACAGCAAAGGTGCCAGCGGGGAAAAGTGATGCTGGTCCTCATTGCCTCCTGGAACACCTTCAAATGCCCCAGACAATTTGGCCCTCTCTGCTTTTCTGCAGACTCTAGCCTCAAAACACCTTTTTTCACTTTCGGCGACCTTGGGAGAAAAAAAAAGACAAACGTCCAGGTTTTGCTGCCACAGCAAAGGTGCCAGCGGGGAAAAGTGATGCTGGTCCTCACTGCCTCCTGGAACCCCTTCAAATGCCCCAGACAATTTGGCCCTCTCTGCTTTCCTGAAGACTCTAGCCTCAAAAGCACCTTTTTTCACTTTCGGCACCCTCCGGAGGAAAAAAGACAAACGTCCAGCTTTTGCTGCCACAGCAAAGGTGCCAGCGGGGAAAAGTGATGCTGGTCCTCACTGCCTCCTGGAACCCCTTCAAATGCCCCAGACAATTTGGCCCTCTAAGCTTTCCTGCGGACTCTAGCCTCAAAAGCACCTTTTTTCACTTTCGGCACCCTCCGGAGGAAAAAAGAAAAACGTCCAGCTTCTGATGCCACAGCAAAGGTGCCAGCAGGGAAAACTGATGCTGGTCCTCACTGCCTCCTGGAACCCCTTCAAATGCCCCAGACAATTTGTCCCTCTCTTCTTTCCTGCAGACTCTAGCCTCAAAAGCACCTTTTTTCACATTCGGCACCCTCCGGAGGAAAAAAGAAAAATGTCCAGCTTTTGCTGCCACAGCAAAGGTGCCAGCAGGGAAAAGTGATGCTGGTCCTCACTGCCTCCTGGAACCCCTTCAAATGCCTCAGACAATTTGGGCCTCTCTGCTTTCCTGCGGACTCTAGCCTCAAAAGCACCTTTTTTCACTTTCGGCGCTGTTTGGAGCAAAAAAGACAAACGTCCAGCTTTTGCTGCCACAGCAAAGGTGCCACCGGGGAAAAGTGATGCTGGTCCTCACTGCCTCCTGGAACCCCTTCAAATGCCCTAGACAATTTGGCCCTCTCTGCTTTCCTGCGGACTCTAGCCTCAAAAGCAGCTTTTTTCACTTTTGGCGCCCTCCGGAGGAAAAAAGACAAACGTCCAGCTTTTGCTGCCACAGCGAAGGTGCCAGCGGGGAAAAGTGATGCTGGTCCTCACTGCCTCCTGAAACTCCTTCAAATGCCCCACACAATTTGGCCCTCTCTGCTTTCCTGCGGACTCTATTCTCGAAAGCACCTTTTTTGACTTTCGGCGCCCTCCGGAGGAAAAAAGACAAACGTCCAGCTTTTGCTGCCACAGCAAAGGTGCCAGCGGGGAAAAGTGATGCTGGTCCTCACTGCCTCCTGGAACCCCTTCAAATGCCCCAGACAATTTGGCCCTCTCTGCTTTCCTGCAAACTCTAGCCTCAAAAGCACCTTTTTTCACTTTCGGCGCCCTCCAGAGGAAAAAAGACAAACGTCCAGCTTTTGCTGCCACAGCAAAGGTGCCAGCGGGGAAAAGTGATGCTGGTCCTCACTGCCTCCTGGAACCCCTTCAAATGCCCCAGACAATTTGGCCCTCTCTGCTTTCCTGCGGACTCTAGCCTCAAAAGCACCTTTTTTCACTTTCGGCGTTGTTTGCAGCAAAAAAGACAAACGTCCAGCTTTTGCTGCCACAGCAAAGGTGCCAGCGGGGAAAAGTGATGCTGGTCCTCACTGCCTCCTGGAACCCCTTCAAATGCCCCAGACAATTTGGCCCTCTCTGCTTTCCTGCAAACTCTAGCCTCAAAAGCACCTTTTTTCACTTTCGGCGCTGTTTGGAGCAAAAAAGACAAACGTCCAGCTTTTGCTGCCACAGCAAAGGTGCCAGCGGGGAAAAGTGATGCTGGTCCTTACTGCCTCCTGGAACCCCTTCAAATGCCCCAGACAATTTGGCCCTCTCTGCTTTCCTGCGGACTCTAGCCTCAAAAGCACCTTTTTTCACTTTCGGCGTTGTTTGCAGCAAAAAAGACAAACGTCCAGCTTTTGCTGCCACAGCAAAGGTGCCAGCGGGGAAAAGTGATGCTGGTCCTCACTGCCTCCTGGAACCCCTTCAAATGCCCCAGACAATTTGGCCCTCTCTGCTTTCCTGCGGACTCTAGCCTCAAAAGCACCTTTTTTCACTTTCGGCGCTGTTTGGAGCAAAAAAGACTAACGTCCAGCTTTTGCTGCCACAGCAAAGGTGCCAGCGGGGAAAAGTGATGCTGGTCCTCACTGCCTCCTGGAACCCCTTCAAATGCCCCAGACAATTTGGCCCTCTCTGCTTTCCTGCGGACTCTAGCCTCAAAAGCACCTTTTTTCACTTTCGGCACCCTCCGGAGGAAAAAAGACAAACGTCCAGGTTTTGCTGCCACAGCAAAGGTGCCAGCGGGGAAAAGTGATGCTGGTCCTCACTGCCTCCTGGAACCCCTTCAAATGCCCCAGACAATTTGGCCCTCTCTGCTTTCCTGCGCACTCTAGCCTCAAAAGCACCTTTTTTCACTTTCGGCGTTGTTTGCAGCAAAAAAGACAAACGTCCAGGTTTTGCTGCCACAGCAAAGGTGCCAGCGGGGAAAAGTGATGCTGGTCCTCACTGCCTCCTGGAACCCCTTCAAATGCCCCAGACAATTTGGCCCTCTCTGCTTTCCTGCAGACTCTAGCCTCAAAAGCACCTTTTTTCACTTTAGGCGCTGTTTGGAGCAAAAAAGACAAACGTCCAGGTTTTGCTGCCACAGCAAAGGTGCCAGCGGGGAAAAGTGATGCTGGTCCTCACTGCCTCCTGGAACCCCTTCAAATGCCCCAGACAATTTGGCCCTCTCTGCTTTCCTGCGGACTCTAGCCTCAAAAGCAGCTTTTTTCACTTTCGGCGCTGTTTGGAGCAAAAAAGACAAACGTCCAGCTTTTGCTGCCACAGCAAAGGTGCCAGCGGGGAAAAGTGATGCTAGTCCTCACTGTCTCCTGAAACTCCTTCAAATGCCCCACACAATTTGGCCCTCTCTGCTTTCCTGCGGACTCTAGCCTCAAAAGCACCTTTTTTCACTTTCGGCACCCTCCGGAGGAAAAAAGACAAACGTCCAGCTTTTCCTGCCACAGCAAAGGTGCCAGCGGGGAAAAGTGATGCTGGTCCTCACTGCCTCCTGGAACCCCTTCAAATGCCTCAGACAATTTGGCCCTCTCTGCTTTCCTGCGGACTCTAGCCTCAAAAGCAGCTTTTTTCACTTTCGGCGCTGTTTGCAGCAAAAAAGACAAACGTCCAGCTTTTGCTGCCATAGCAAAGGTGCCAGCGGGGAAAAGTGATGCTGGTCCTCACTGCCTCCTGGAACCCCTTCAAATGCCCCAGACAATTTGGCCCTCTCTGCTTTTCTGCAGACTCTATCCTCAAAACACCTTTTTTCACTTTCGGCGCCCTTGGGAGAAAAAAAAAGACAAACGTCCAGGTTTTGCTGCCACAGCAAAGGTGCCAGCGGGGAAAAGTGATGCTGGTCCTCACTGCCTCCTGGAACCCCTTCAAATGCCCCAGACAATTTGGCCCTCTCTGCTTTCCTGCAGACTCTAGCCTCAAAAGCACCTTTTTTCACTTTCGGCACCCTCCGGAGGAAAAAAGACAAACGTCCAGCTTTTGCTGCCACAGCAAAGGTGCCAGCGGGGAAAAGTGATGCTGGTCCTCACTGCCTCCTGGAACCCCTTCAAATGCCCCAGACAATTTGGCCCTCTAAGCTTTCCTGCGGACTCTAGCCTCAAAAGCAACTTTTTTCACTTTCGGCGCTGTTTGGAGCAAAAAAGACAAACGTCCAGCTTTTGCTGCCACAGCAAAGGTGCCACCGGGGAAAAGTGATGCTGGTCCTCACTGCCTCCTGGAACCCCTTCAAATGCCCCAGACAATTTGTCCCTCTCTGCTTTCCTGCGGACTCTAGCCTCAAAAGCACCTTTTTTCACTTTCGGCGCTGTTTGGAGCAAAAAAGACAAACGTCCAGCTTTTGCTGCCACAGCAAAGGTGCCAGCGGGGAAAAGTGATGCTGGTCCTCACTGCCTCCTGGAACCCCTTCAAATGCCCCAGACAATTTGGCCCTCTCTGCTTTTCTGCAGACTCTAGCCTCAAAACACCTTTTTTCACTTTCGGCGCCCTCGGGAGAAAAAAAAAGACAAACGTCCAGCTTTTGCTGCCACAGCAAAGGTGCCAGCGGGGAAAAGTGATGCTGGTCCTCACTGCCTCCTGGAACCCCTTCAAATGCCCCAGACAATTTGGCCCTCTCTGCTTTCCTGCGGACTCTAGCCTCAAAAGCACCTTTTTTCACTTTCGGCGCTGTTTGGAGCAAAAAAGACAAACGTCCAGCTTTTGCTGCCACAGCAAAGGTGCCAGCGGGGAAAAGTGATGCTGGTCCTCACTGCCTCCTGGAACCCCTTCAAATGCCCCAGACAATTTGGCCCTCTCTGCTTTCCTGCGCACTCTAGCCTCAAAAGCACCTTTTTTCACTTTCGGTGCCCTCCGGAGGAAAAAAGACAAACGTCCAGGTTTTGCTGCCACAGCAAAGGTGCCAGTGGGGAAAAGTGATGCTGGTCCTCACTGCCTCCTGGAACCCCTTCAAATGCCCCAGACAATTTGGCCCTCTCTGCTTTCCTGCGCACTCTAGCCTCAAAAGCACCGTGTTTCACTTTCGGCGCTGTTTGGAGCAAAAAAGACAAACGTCCAGCTTTTGCTGCCACAGCAAAGGTGCCAGCGGGGAAAAGTGATGCTGGTCCTCACTGCCTCCTGGAACCCCTTCAAATGCCCCAGACAATTTGGCCCTCTCTGCTTTCCTGCGGACTCTAGCCTCAAAAGCACCTTTTTTCACTTTCGGCGCTGTGTGGTGCAAAAAAGACAAACGTCCAGCTTTTGCTGCCACAGCAAAGGTGCCAGCGGGGAAAAGTGATGCTGGTCCTCACTGCCTCCTGGAACCCCTTCAAATGCCCCAGACAATTTGGCCCTCTCTGCTTTCCTGCGGACTCTAGCCTCAAAAGCACCGTTTTTCACTTTCGGCGCTGTTTGCAGCAAAAAAGACAAACGTCCAGCTTTTGCTGCCACAGCAAAGGTGCCAGCGGGGAAAAGTGATGCTGGTCCTCACTGCCTCCTGGAACCCCTTCAAATGCCCCAGACAATTTGGCCCTCTCTCCTTTCCTGCGGACACTAGCCTCAAAAGCAACTTTTTTCACTTTCGGCGCTGTTTGGAGCAAAAAAGACAAACGTCCAGCTTTTGCTGCCACAGCAAAGGTGCCACCGGGGAAAAGTGATGCTGGTCCTCACTGCCTCCTGGAACCCCTTCAAATGCCCTAGACAATTTGGCCCTCTCTGCTTTCCTGCGGACTCTAGCCTCAAAAGCAGCTTTTTTCACTTTTGGCGCCCTCCGGAGGAAAAAAGACAAACGTCCAGCTTTTGCTGCCACAGCGAAGGTGCCAGCGGGGAAAAGTGATGCTGGTCCTCACTGCCTCCTGAAACTCCTTCAAATGCCCCACACAATTTGGCCCTCTCTGCTTTCCTGCGGACTCTATTCTCGAAAGCACCTTTTTTGACTTTCGGCGCCCTCCGGAGGAAAAAAGACAAACGTCCAGCTTTTGCTGCCACAGCAAAGGTGCCAGCGGGGAAAAGTGATGCTGGTCCTCACTGCCTCCTGGAACCCCTTCAAATGCCCCAGACAATTTGGCCCTCTCTGCTTTCCTGCAAACTCTAGCCTCAAAAGCACCTTTTTTCACTTTCGGCGCCCTCCAGAGGAAAAAAGACAAACGTCCAGCTTTTGCTGCCACAGCAAAGGTGCCAGCGGGGAAAAGTGATGCTGGTCCTCACTGCCTCCTGGAACCCCTTCAAATGCCCCAGACAATTTGGCCCTCTCTGCTTTCCTGCGGACTCTAGCCTCAAAAGCACCTTTTTTCACTTTCGGCGTTGTTTGCAGCAAAAAAGACAAACGTCCAGCTTTTGCTGCCACAGCAAAGGTGCCAGCGGGGAAAAGTGATGCTGGTCCTCACTGCCTCCTGGAACCCCTTCAAATGCCCCAGACAATTTGGCCCTCTCTGCTTTCCTGCAAACTCTAGCCTCAAAAGCACCTTTTTTCACTTTCGGCGCTGTTTGGAGCAAAAAAGACAAACGTCCAGCTTTTGCTGCCACAGCAAAGGTGCCAGCGGGGAAAAGTGATGCTGGTCCTTACTGCCTCCTGGAACCCCTTCAAATGCCCCAGACAATTTGGCCCTCTCTGCTTTCCTGCGGACTCTAGCCTCAAAAGCACCTTTTTTCACTTTCGGCGTTGTTTGCAGCAAAAAAGAAAAACGTCCAGCTTTTGCTGCCACAGCAAAGGTGCCAGCGGGGAAAAGTGATGCTGGTCCTCACTGCCTCCTGGAACCCCTTCAAATGCCCCAGACAATTTGGCCCTCTCTGCTTTCCTGCGGACTCTAGCCTCAAAAGCACCTTTTTTCACTTTCGGCGCTGTGTGGTGCAAAAAAGACAAACGTCCAGGTTTTGCTGCCACAGCAAAGGTGCCAGCGGGGAAAAGTGATGCTAGTCCTCACTGTCTCCTGAAACTCCTTCAAATGCCCCACACAATTTGGCCCTCTCTGCTTTCCTGCGGACTCTAGCCTCAAAAGCACTGTTTTTCACTTTCGGCGCTGTTTGGAGCAAAAAAGACAAACGTCCAGCTTTTGCTGCCACAGCAAAGGTGCCAGCGGGGAAAAGTGATGCTGGTCCTCATTGCCTCCTGGAACACCTTCAAATGCCCCAGACAATTTGGCCCTCTCTGCTTTTCTGCAGACTCTAGCCTCAAAACACCTTTTTTCACTTTCGGCGACCTTGGGAGAAAAAAAAAGACAAACGTCCAGGTTTTGCTGCCACAGCAAAGGTGCCAGCGGGGAAAAGTGATGCTGGTCCTCACTGCCTCCTGGAACCCCTTCAAATGCCCCAGACAATTTGGCCCTCTCTGCTTTCCTGAAGACTCTAGCCTCAAAAGCACCTTTTTTCACTTTCGGCACCCTCCGGAGGAAAAAAGACAAACGTCCAGCTTTTGCTGCCACAGCAAAGGTGCCAGCGGGGAAAAGTGATGCTGGTCCTCACTGCCTCCTGGAACCCCTTCAAATGCCCCAGACAATTTGGCCCTCTAAGCTTTCCTGCGGACTCTAGCCTCAAAAGCACCTTTTTTCACATTCGGCACCCTCCGGAGGAAAAAAGAAAAACGTCCAGCTTCTGATGCCACAGCAAAGGTGCCAGCAGGGAAAACTGATGCTGGTCCTCACTGCCTCCTGGAACCCCTTCAAATGCCCCAGACAATTTGGCCCTCTATGCTTTCCTGCGGACTCTAGCCTCAAAACCACTTTTTTTCACTTTCGGGGCTGTTTGGAGCAAAAAAGACAAACGTCCAGCTTTTACTGCCACAGCAAAGGTGCCAGCGGGGAATAGCGATGCTGGTCCTCACTGCCTCCTGGAACCCCTTCAAATGCCCCAGACAATTTGGCCCTCTCTGCTTTCCTGCGGACTCTAGCCTCAAAAGCACCTTTTTTCAGTTTTGGCGCCCTACGGAGGAAAAAAGACAAACGTCCAGGTTTTGCTGCCACAGCAAAGGTGCCAGCGGGGAAAAGTGATGCTGGTCCTCACTGCCTCCTGGAACCCTTTCAAATGCCCCAGACAATTTGGCCCTCTCTGCTTTCCTGCAGACTCTAGCCTCAAAAGCACCGTTTTTCACTTTCGGCGCTGTTTGGAGCAAAAAAGACAAACGTCCAGCTTTTGCTGCCACAACAAAGGTGCCAGCGGGGAAAGTGATGCTGGTCCTCACTGCCTCCTGGAACCCCTTCAAATGCCCCAGACAATTTGGCCCTCTCTGCTTTCCTGCGGACTCTAACCTCAAAAGCAGCTTTTTTCACTTTCGGCGCTGTTTGGAGCAAAAAAGACAAACGTCCAGCTTTTGCTGCCACAGCAAAGGTGCCAGCGGGGAAAAGTGATGCTGGTCCTCACTGCCTCCTGGAACACCTTCAAATGCCCCAGACAATTTGGCCCTCTCTGCTTTCCTGCGGACTCTAGCCTCAAAAGCACCTTTTTTCACTTTCGGCGTTGTTTGCAGCAAAAAAGACAAACGTCCAGGTTTTGCTGCCACAGCAAAGGTGCCAGCGGGGAAAAGTGATGCTGGTCCTCACTGCCTCCTGGAACCCCTTCAAATGCCCCAGACAATTTGGCCCTCTCTGCTTTCCTGCGGACTCTAGCCTCAAAAGCACCTTTTTTCACATTCGGCACCCTCCGGAGGAAAAAAGAAAAATGTCCAGCTTTTGCTGCCACAGCAAAGGTGCAAGCAGGGAAAAGTGATGCTGGTCCTCACTGCCTCCTGGAACCCCTTCAAATGCCTCAGACAATTTGGCCCTCTCTGCTTTCCTGCGGACTCTAGCCTCAAAAGCACCTTTTTTCACTTTCGGCGCTGTTTGGAGCAAAAAAGACAAACGTCCAGCTTTTGCTGCCACAGCAAAGGTGCCAGCG
>NW_028127014.1:0-18660 GCF_965231255.1 Vanellus vanellus
GGTGGGGGGTATAAAGGGTAATGAGGAAACAGGAGGTAGAACAAAAGGGGAATGGGGGAGATTGGACAGGGGGAAAGAAAGGCAAAGGAAAGGGTGGGGAAAGAAAGGCAAAGGAAAGGGTGGGGAAAGAAAGGCAAAGGAAAGGGTGGGGAAAGAAAGGCAAAGGAAAGGGTGGGGAAAGAAAGGCAAAGGAAAGGGTGGGAAAAGGGCAAAGGAAAGGGTGGGAAAAGGGCAAGAAAGGAAAGGGAATGACGGACATGGGGTGGGGGAAAAAGGAGGGGGAAAGGGGGAAAAAGAGGGGGAAAAAGAGGGGGAAAAGTGGGAAAAAGAGGGGGGAAAGTGGGAAAAAGAGGGGGAAAGGGGAAAAAGAGGGGGAAAGGGGAAAAAGAGGGGGAAAGGGGAAAAAGAGGGGGAAGAGGGGAAAAAGAGGGGAAAAAGAGGGGGAAAAGAGGGAAAAAGAGGGGGAAAAGAGGGAAAAAGAGGAGGAAGAGGGGAAAAGTGGGAAAAAGAGGGGGGAAAAGGGGGAAAAAGAGGGGGAAGAGGGGAAAAGTGGGAAAAAGGGGGGAAAAAGAGGAGGAAGAGGGGAAAAAGAGAGGGAAAGTGGGAAAAGAGGGGAAAAGAGGGGGAAAGAGGGAAAAAGAGGGGGAAAAGAGGGAAAAAGAGGGGGAAAAGAGGGAAAAAGAGGGGGAAAAGGTGGGGGAAATGTGTGCGTTGAGTGTTGTGTTTCACGCGCGTGTTGCGTGTTGCGTGCATTGTGTGCGCCCCCGCGGCACCTTGAGTGTTGTGTTGCACAGGTGTTGTGTGTTGCGTCCCTGTGCGGCGTCGCGTGTCGTGTACCGCACACCCGTGTCCCCACCTAGGACGTGTTGTGTCGCATGCTTTTGTTGCGTGTCGCGCGCGTGTGCGCACACCTGCTGTGCGCTGGGTTGTGTCGCACGCACGCGTTGCGCCGCACAGCTGTTGTGCGCGCGTGCGCACACCTCGTGGGTGTCGTGCTGCGCGGTGCGCGCTGTGTGTTGTGTGGCACCCACGCGTTGCGTGCTGTCCAAAGTGTGTGTTGCGCACGGTGTAGTGCGTTGTGTCCACACCTGTTGTGTCCGTGTGTGTCGTCTTCACGCATGTTGTGTTGATGCGTGTCATGTCCACACGTGTCGTGTTGTGTCCACACGTGTTGTGTCAATGTGTGTAGTGTTCACACCTGTTGTATCCACATGTGTTGTGTTGCGTGTGCCATGTTCACACGTGTTGTGTTGATGCGTGTTGTGTTGATGCGTGTTGTGTCCACACATGTCGTGTTCATGAGTGTGTCCACACATGTTGTGTCCATGTGTTGTGTTAATGCGTGTTGTGTTCACATGTGTAGTGTTCACACCTGTGGTGTTCACGTGTTGTGTTGATGCGTGTTGTGTCCACAAGTGTTGTGTTGCGTGTGCCATGTTCACACGTGTTGTTTTCGTGCATGTGTCCATGTGTTGTCTTGATGTGTGTTGTGTTCGCACGTGTTGTGTTCACACGTGTTGTGTTGCGTGTGCCATGTTCACACGTGTTGTTTTCATGCGTATCACGTGTTGCGTTGATGTGTGTTGTGTTCGCACGTGTTGTGTCCACACGTGTTGTGTTCATGAGTGTGTCCACACATGTTGTGCCCATGTGTTGTGTTAATGCGTGTTGTGTTCACACCCGTTGTGTTCACATGTGTTGTGTTGATACGTGTTGTGTCCACACATGTTGTATTGTGTGTGCCATGTGTCCACGTGTTGTGTCCACGTGTTGTGTCCACGTGTTGTGTTCCCACACGTGTTGTGTTCCCACACGTGTTGTGTCCACACGTGTTGTGTTCATGACTGTTGTGTTCATGCGTGTGTCCACGTGTGTTGTGTCCACATGTTGTGTCGTGAACACAACAGGTGTGAACACTACACACGTGTTGTGTCCACGCATGTTCTGTTGATGCGTGTTGTGTTCACGCCTGTTGTGTCCACGTGTGTTGTGTCCACGTCTGTTGTCTTCACGCATGTTGTGTTGATGCATGTCATGTTCAAGCATGTTGTGTCCACACGTGTTGTGTCCACGTGTTTGTGTTGATGTGTGTTGTGTCCACACATGTTGTATTGTGTGTGCCATGTTCACATGTGTTGTTTTCATGCATGTGTCATGTGTTGTGTCCATGTGTTGTGTTGATGTGTGTTGTGTTCAAGCATGTTGTGTTCCCACACGTGTTGTGTTCCCACACGTGTTGTGTCCACACGTGTTGTGTTCATGACTGTTGTGTTCATGACTGTTGTGTTCATGCGTGTGTCCACGTGTGTTGTGTCCACATGTCGTGTTGTGAACACAACAGGTGTGAACACTACACACGTGTTGTGTCCACGCCTGTTGTGTCCACGCCTGTTGTGTCCACGCCTGTTGTGTCCACGTGTGTTGTGTCCACGTGTGTTGTGTTGTGTCCACGTGTGTTGTGTCCATGTGTGTTGTCTTCACGCATGTTGTGTTGATGCGTGTCATGTTCAAGCACGTTGTGTCCACACGTGTTGTGTCCACGTGTTTGTGTTGATGTGTGTTGTGTTCGCGCCTGTTGTGTCCACACGTGGTGTTGTGCACAGAGGGCAAAAATTCATAAATTTGTGTGTACGGCCCCAAACCCCCAATATTTGTGTCTGCAGAGGGGGGGGAGGAGGGGGGGGGAAGTCAATTCCTGTCCACCGAGAGCCCAAATCCCGTAAATTAATGCAAAAATGGTGAAATTCTGCAAATGCAGCCCAAACACACACACACACACACACACACACACACACACCCCCGAGCCGGGGGACAGGCGGGAGCGGTGATGGGGACGCGGGAGCCACCGCGCCTCCGCTGCGACTTTATTGGTGGAGGGTGACGCGTGCCGGCGCGCGACCTCGACCTGCGCGGGTGACACGGGGACGGTGGGGACGGTGGGGGGTGACGGGAGTGACGGGGGCGGTGGGGACGGTGGGGACAATGGGGACGGTGGGGACGGTGGGGGCAATGGGGACAATGGGGACGATGGGGACAATGGGGACGGTGGGGACGATGGGGACGATGGGGACGATGGGGACGATGGGGACGATGGGGACAATGGGGACGATGGGGACAATGGGGATGGTGGAGACAATGGGGATGGTGGGGACAATGGGGATGGTGGGGACGATGGGGGCAACGGGGGCAATGGAATGATGGGGACGATGGGGACAATGGGGATGGTGGGGACAATGGGGATGATGGGGACAATGGGGACAATGGGGACGGTGGGGACAATGGGGATGGTGGGGACAATGGGGGCAACGGGGGCAATGGGATGATGGGGACAATGGGGACAACAGGTGATGGGATGATGGGGACGATGGAGATGGTGGGGACAATGGGGAGGAGGGGACAATAGGGACAACCGGTGATGGGACGATGGGGACAACGGGGATGGTGGGGACAATGGGATGATGGGGACAATGGGGACGATGGGGACAATGGGGACGATGGGGACAATGGGGATGGTGGGGACGATGGGGGCAACGGGGGCAATGGGATGATGGGGACAATGGGGACAACAGGTGATGGGATGATGGGGACGGTGGGGACGATGGGGACAATGGGGATGGTGGGGACAACGGGGACAACAGGTGATGGGATGGTGGGGACAATGGGAACAATGGGGACAACGGGGAGGAGGGGACAATGGGGACAACGGGTGATGGGGCGGTGGGGACAATGGGATGGTGGGGACAATGGGGATGGTGGGGACAATGGGGACAATGGGGATGGTGGAGACAATGGGGATGGTGGGGACGATGGGGGCAACGGGGGCAATGGGATGATGGGGACAATGGGGACAAGAGGTGATGGGACGGTGGGGACAATGGGGACAACCGGTGATGGGACGATGGGGAGAACGGGGATGGTGGGGACAATGGGACGATGGGGACAATGGGGACGATGGGGAAAATGGGGATGGTGGGGACAATGGGGACAACGGGGATGGTGGGGACAATGGGGACAAGGGGACAATGGGGATGGTGGGGATGATGGGGGCAACGGGGGCAATGGGATGATGGGGACAATGGAGACAACGGGGATGGTGGGGACAAGGGGACAATGGGGACAACAGGATGGTGGGGACAACGGAGAGGAGGGGACAATGGGGACAACCGGTGATGGGACGATGGGGACAACGGGGATGGTGGGGACAACGGAGAGGAGGGGACAATGGGGACAACCGGTGATGGGACGATGGGGACAACGGGGATGGTGGGGACAACGGGGAGGAGGGGACAATGGGGACAACCGGTGATGGGACGATGGGGACAACGGGGATGGTGGGGACAATGGGGACAACAGGTGATGGGACGGTGGGGACAATGGGGATGGTGGGGATGGGACAGTGGGGAAAATGGGGACGGTGGGGACAATGGGGACAACAGGATGGTGGGGACAAGGGGGAGGAGGGGACAATGGGGACAACCGGTGATGGGACGATGGGGACAATGGGGACGGTGGGGACAATGGGGGCAACGGGGGCAATGGGATGATGGGGACATTGGGGACAATGGGTGATGGGACAGTGGGGACAACGGGGATGGTGGGGACGATGGGGACAATGGGGATGGTGGGGACAATGGGGATGGTGGGGACAATGGGGACAACCAGTTATGGGACGATGGGGGCAACGGGGATGGTGGGGACAACGGGTGATGGGACAATGGGGACAACGGGGATGGTGGGGATGATGGGGGCAATGGGACGATGGGGACAATGGGGACGGTGGGGACAATGGGGATGGTGGGGACAATAGGGGCAACGGGGGCAATGGGATGATGGGACAGTGAGGACAACGGGGATGGTGGGGACAATGGGATGATGGGGACAATGGGGACAATGGGTTATGGGACGATGGGGACAATGGGGACAACGGGTGATGGGACAATGGGGACAACGGGGATGGTGGGGATGATGGGGACAATGGGGACGTTGAGGAAGACGGGGACAATGGGGACGACGGAGATAGTGGGGACAATGGGGACGATGGGCCAACGGTGACACTGGGGATGACGGGGACAATGGGGATGGTGGAGCTAACGGGGCCGGTGGTGGCAACGGTGACGCTGGGGACAACGGGGATGATGGGACGATGGGGACAATGGGGACAACGGGAACAATGGGGACGATGGGGACAACGGGGATGATGGAGCTAACGGGGCCGGCGGTGGCAATGGTGACACTGGGGACAACGGGGATGACAGGACGATGGGGACAATGGGGACAACGGGGACGATGGAGCTAACAGGGCTGGCGGTGGCAACGGTGACGCCGGTGACGGTCCCTCTGCCGCGGTCGTCTTCCTTCACCTACGAGAAGAACCCAACACCTCAAGAAGAGGAACCGCTTCTCCAATTTGCCCCTTTTTTTTTCGGTTTTTTGTTTGGTTTTTTTTTTTATAGGTTTCCACCAAAAAAAAAAATCCAACCCAAACCCAAACCCAAACCATTTTGTCCCTCAACTTACAACCAGCAGTTGTCATCGTCGGCGGTCACCTTGGGGACATCGGTGGGGACACCCGTCACCTTAAAGTCATCCACCTGGAAGACCCAACGGCCCGGGACGTTGACGTTGGAGGTGGTGGTGATGTTGATGATGGTTTCGGTTTGGGAACCGGGAATGTTGTAGAAGTTGGTGTCATCTCCGCTGTTGAAACCGGCCTGAACCCCCCCCCCCCCCAAAAAAAAAAAAATTTGGGTCAAAAATAGATGATTTGGAGAGTCAACGCCACCAACGTGGGACAACCTCCTACAGGTGGTGGTGGTGGCCCCAAAAAAAGGTTGTGGGTCAACCTTTGATCATGGGTGAACCTGGTGGTGTCCGTCCCCCCCCCCCCAAAAAAATAGTTATGGGTCAACTGATGACCATTGATGTTGTTGTCACCAAAAAAAAGGTTGAGGGACAAACTCTGACCTTCGTCATCGTTGGCCCCAGGAGATGGGATGGGACAACCTTCTACCGTGAGTCAATCTGGTGGTGTCCCCCAAAACACGACCTTCTACCATGAGAAAACCTGGCGGTTTCCCCCCAAAATGTCGTGGGTCCACCTCCAACCCCAAAAAAATGTTGAGGGACAAACTCTGACCTTCGTTGGCCCCAGGAGATGGGATGGGACAACCTTCTACCGTGAGTCAATCTGGTGGTGTCCCCCAAAACACGACCTTCTACCATGAGAAAACCTGGCGGTTTCCCCCCAAAATGTTGTGGGTCCACCTCCAACCTTCATCATCGTCATCCCCAGGAGATGCTATGGGACAACCTTCTACCGAGAGCCAACCTGGGGTTGTCCCCCAAAATCCCAACCTTCTACCGTGAGCAAACCTGGTGGTTTCCCCCCAAAATGTTGTGGGTCAACCTCCAACCTTCATCATCGTCGGCCCCAGAAGATGATATGGGACAACCTTCTACCATGAGAAAATGTGGTATTTCCTCCCCCCAAAATGTGGGCCAACCTTCATCATCATCATCCCCAGGAGATGGTATGGGACAACCTTCTACCATGAGCCAACATGGTGGTGTCCCCCAAAATCCCAACCTTCTACCGTGAGCAAACCTGGTGGTTTCCCCCCAAAATGTTGTGGGTCAACCTCCAACCTTCATCATCGTCGGCCCCAGAAGATGATATGGGACAACCTTCTACCATGAGAAAATGTGGTATTTCCTCCCCCCAAAATGTGGGCCAACCTTCATCATCATCATCCCCAGGAGATGGTATGGGACAACCTTCTACCGAGAGCCAACATGGTGGTGTCCCCCAAAATCCCAACCTTCTACCGTGAGCAAACCTGGTGGTTTCCCCCCAAAATGTTGTGGGTCAACCTCCAACCTTCATCATCGTCGGCCCCAGAAGATGGTACGGGACAACCTTCTACCGTGAGCAAACCTGGTGGTGTCCCCCCAAAAGGTTGTAGGCCACCGTCCTACCATTGCCATTGTTGTCCCCCCCCAAAATGGTAGAGGCCACCTTCCAGTCTTGGATGGACCTGATGGTGTCCCCCAAACCCCTTTATGGGCCAACCTGTCTTCTACAAAAGAAATTAGGGGCCAAAGTTCTACCTTCAGCGTGGTTTCCCCCAAAATTTTGTGGGCCAGAAGTCCTACTTTCGCCAAAGGTCGTGGTGTCCCCCACCAAAAAAAAAACCAAACCATTACTGGTCAACCTTCTCCCCAGTTCCTCAAGTCCCTTTGTCCCATTGTCCTCTGCTTCTCCTTCACCTCCACCTACGTGGGCTGGAGTGCCTCCGAGACCTGTTTCGGCATCTCCGTCGCTCGCCGCCCCCGTGGTCCACTGGATGTCCCAATAGTTGAGGATGATGAAGGACGTCTTGGTGTCGGTGGTCAGGACGGCTTGGAAGGTGTTGCCCTACAAGAAAGAAGGAGGAGATGACACCATCGGTGGTGGGACGAGCAGGTCCGGGTGGGATTTAACCCTGAGGGCTGCCACACAGGGGTAGACTTCTTGGCCATCTTGGTCAAAGATGGCCCACCCAAGCTGGTTTTTTTTTTTGGTGTCTACCATCAGACGATTACTTTTGGTGGTCCACCACGGCTTCCTTCTCCACGCGAGGTGGCCGGGGGGACAACGTAGTGGAAAAGTTGACTTCCACCATGGCAAAAAAAAAACCCCAAAAACATAAATGAATCGAGGAGTAAAGGTTTGGGTGCGAGACCTGCGTGTCAACGCAGCGAGGAGCTCCGTGGGAGCTTTGAGGACCCATTCGGGGCTGGCAGGTGGGACAGAGGAGGACACGTGTTGTCCTCAAATGTCGTGAAGGCAAAGGAGTGGGTGGGAAAGACCAACAGATGGGTCGGGAAGGCCACGAACGGCACGTGAAGGCCACGAACGGCTCGTGAAGGCCACGAACGGCACGTGAAGGCCAAGGAAGAGGTCGCGAAGGCCAACAAATAGATCGTAAGGCCAACAAACAGGTCATGAGGCCACCAGGTGGGACGTGAGGCCACCACGTGGGTCGCAAGGCCACCAGGTGGGTTGAAGGCCACCACGTGCGTCAGTAAGGCCACCACATGGGTCGTAAGGCCACAACCTGGGTTGAAGGCCACCACACACGTCAGCAAGGCCACCACGTGGGTCGTAAGACCCACACATGAGTCATAAGGCCACCACATGGGCCGTAAGGCCACCACGTTGGTCATAAGACCACCACATGGGTCGTAAGACCAATATGTGGATCGTAAGTCCAACACATGTGTTGTAAGACCACCATGTGGGTCAGTAAGGCCACCGTGTGGGTTGTAAGGCCACCAGGTGGGTCGTAAGGCCACCAGGTGGGTCGTAAGGTCACCATGTGGGTCATAAGGCCACCACTTGGGTTGTAAGGCCAAAACGTGGGTTGAAGGCCACCATGTAGGTCAGTAAGGCCACCACGTAGGTCGTAAGACCCACGCATGAGTCATAAGGCCACCACATGGGCTGTAAGGTCACCACATGGGCCATAAGGCCACTATGTGGGTTGTAACCCCACCACGTGGGTCGTAATGCCACGACGTGGGTTGTAAGGCCAAAATGTGGGTCGCAAGGCCACCACGTGTGTTGTGACGCCACCACATGGGTCGTAAGGCCACCACATGGATTGAAGGCCACGATGTAGGTCAGTAAGGCCACCACGTGGGTCGTAAGACCACCACACGGGTCGTAAGGCCAAAACGTGGGTTGAAGGCCACCATGTGGGTCAGTAAGACCACCACGTGGGTTGTAAGACCCACACACGCATCATAAGGCCACCACGTGGGTCGTAAGGCCAAAACATGGGTTGAAGGCCACCACGTAGGTCAATAAGGCCACCATATGGGTCATAAGGGCACCACGTGGGTCGTAAGGCCAAAACATGGGTTGAAGGCCACCACGTCGGTCAATAAGGCCACCACATGGGTCATAAGGCCACCACGTGGGTCGTAAGACCCACACACGCATCATAAGGCCACCACGTGGATCGTAAGACCAACATGTGGGTCGTAAGGCCAAAACGTGGGTTGAAGGCCACCATGTGGGTCAGTAAGACCACCCACCACGTGGGTTGTAAGACCCACACACGCATCATAAGGCCACCACGTGGGTCGTAAGACCAACATGTGGGTCGTAAGGCCAAAACATGGGTTGAAGGCCACCACGTAGGTCAATAAGGCCACCATATGGGTCATAAGGGCACTACGTGGGTCGTAAGGCCAAAACATGGGTTGAAGGCCACCATGTCGGTCAATAAGGCCACCACATGGGTCATAAGGCCACCACGTGGGTTGTAAGACACACACACACATCATAAGGCCACCACGTGGGTCGTAAGACCAACATGTGGGTCGTAAGGCCAAAACGTGAGTTGAAGGCCACCACGTGGGTCAGTAAGACCACCACGTGGGTTGTAAGACCCACACACGCGTCATAAGGGCACCCCATGGGTCGTAAGGCCAAAACATGGGCTGAAGACCACCATGTCGGTCAATAAGGCCACCACATGGGTCATAAGGCCACCACGTGGGTTGTAAGACCCACACACGCATCATAAGGCCACCACGTGGGTCGTAAGACCAACATGTGGGTTGTAAGGCCAAAACGTGGGTTGAAGGCCACCACGTAGGTCAGTAAGGCCACCACATGGGTCCTAAGGCCACCACATGGGTCGTAAGACCAAAACATGGGTTGAAGGCCACCACGTCGGTCAATAAGGCCACCACATGGGTCATAAGGCCACCACGTGGGTTGTAAGACCCACACACGCGTCATAAGGCCACCCCATGGGTCGTAAGGCCAAAACATGGGTTGAAGGCCACCACGTAGGTCAGTAAGGCCACCACATGGGTCGTAAGACCAAAACATGTGTTGAAGGCCACCATGTAGGTCAATAAGGCCACCACATGGGTCATAAGGCCACCACGTGGGTCGTAAGACCCACACATGCATCATAAGGCCACCACATGGGTCGTAAGGCCAAAACGTGAGTTGAAGGCCACCACGTGGGTCAGTAAGACCACCATGTGGGTTGTAAGGCCACCACGTGGGTCCTAAGACCAACACGTGGGTTGCGAGAGCGAAGGAGTGGCTTGTGAAGGCCACCGCGTGGAGCGCCTGGAGCAGAGCTCCGGCGTTGTGCCGTGTCTCCGGCCTCAACCACCGCACCGAGGCCGGATTCGAGGCCACCACCCGCTTTGCTCTCCAGAACCCGCTCGCCCGTGGCCACCTGCTTTGTCCCACCCCCACCCCCCCCCCGAGGCGGGGCGGGAGGGGTCCCTTTGCACGGGCGTGACCTCAGGTGGCCCTTCGACTCACGACGGTGGCCCTTACCTTATTGGTGGTCGAGCCGTAGTAGGCCACGTGGTCCCAGGTGGCCACGAAAGCCCACGTGGCGCTGAAGGGGATCGCGGGGAAGTATTGGTTGATGTCCGTGGTGATGCGCGCCAGCAGGGCGGGGTCGGTGGTCTCGCGGTGGAAGACTTCTCCTCCCAGCACGTTGTCCACGTCCGCCCAGTATGGAGCCACGAAGGGGCGTCCATCAGCCAGGGGGAAGGGGTCGGGGGTGTACTGGCTGACCCGGGTGTCAAAGGAGATGACGCCGTTGTTGTTGACCTGCGAAAGACGCCAGGTCAACCCCTGGCGGGGGGGGGGTGGGGGGGTGGGGGTGGTGGGGGTGGTGGTGACCCTACCACGTGGTCAACACCTCCCACTGGGTTGCGGGACGTTGGAGGTGGGACGCGGGGGAACCACCCGCGGTCTTCTCACTGACTTCTACATCTCCTCGACCACACGTAGGTCACCGTTGAGTCGAAAAGAGGTGGGGGGGGTGGGGGGTGGGGTGGGGGGAGGACACACACACGACACGACGGTGGGATGTAACACCCCAAACTTGACCACGGACGTGCCAAAGGTGGAGACGTCCTCTTTGAGACCCACCAACCCTACGAGGCCCGTTTGACGCACCGCAAAAAGTCAACTCAACCCCCTCAGGTCAATCCCGTGGACGGGGAGATTTTTTGGGGGGGGGGGGGGGGGGGACACACACCATGTGACCGACTTGACGGGAAAAAGGACCCGAAATGGGAGAACGGAGAGAGGTGAGGCGAATTTGTGGAATTTTGGCTCACGTACGTAAAGGGTTCGGTACTCTTTGCCGTAGAAGGTGAAGGGTACGGCCAAGGAGAGCTGCTTCGATGTCCCATCATCAAGTTTGGGGTTCTTCTGGTCCCACTGGTCCGGACCGTAGGGGTAGAGCAGAGCCGCTGGGGGAAAACGAAGGCGGAGGTTATCGGAGGACCTTCTCCCACCCCTCCCGACCTCACGGGGTTTTTTGGGGTGAAACCCGCCGGGATTGGGCTTCCTGCTTTGAAATGAGGAGGCCAAAAAAAAAAACCAAAACCCCCAAAACCCCCCCGAAGGTTGTCTTCTCCCGGGTGTCCAACGTGAAGAATATCTATAGTAGAGGGGCTCCAGCCCTTGGAGCACCTCTGTGACCTCCTCTGGCCCCGCTCCACCGGGTCCTCGTCCTTCTGATGTTGAGGACACCAAAGCCGGACCCCCGTTGGCCACGCCGCTGGGGACACGGCCCAGGTTGCCGGTGGCTTTCTGAGCCACCAGCTCACGTTGCCGGTTCACATTGAGCTTCTCCCCTACTGATGTCCCCCAGGTCCTTCTCCTCTGGGCTGTTCTCCACCCAACCTGGATTTGGGTTTGGGGTGGCCCCCACCCACCCACAGGACCTCACACTTGACCTGGTAGAACTTCATGAGGTCGTGTGGACCCACCTCACCAGTTTGGCCAGTCTGGAGTGACACCACCTCATGCTTGACCTGGTAGAACCTCTTGAGGTCGGTGTGGACCCACCTCACCAGTTCGGCCAGTCTGGGGTGTCACCAGCCCACCCTTGACCTGGTAGAACTTCATGAGGTCGTGTGGATCCACCTCACCAGTTTGGCCAGGTCTGGGGTGACAGAACCTCACACTTGACCTGGTAGAACCTCCTGAGGTCGGTGTGGACCCACCTCACCAGTTTGGCCAGTCCAGAGTGACACCACCTCACGCTTGACCTGGTAGAACCTCGTGAGGTTGGTGTGGATCCACCTCACCAGTTTGGCCAGGTCTGGGGTGACACCACCCCACCCTTGACCTGGTAGAACTTCATGAGGTCGTGTGGACCCACCTCACCAGTTTGGCCAGTCTGGAGTGACACCACCTCATGCTTGACCTGGTAGAACCTCTTGAGGTCGGTGTGGATCCACCTCACCAGTTTGGCCAGGTCTGGAGTGACACCACCCCACCCTTGACCTGGTAGAACTTCATGAGGTCGTGTGGATCCACCTCACCAGTTTGGCCAGTCCGGAGTGACACCAACTCATGCTTGACCTGGTAGAACCTCTTGAGGTCGGTGTGGACCCACCTCACCAGTTTGGCCAGGTCTGGGGTGACACCACCCCACCCTTGATCTGGTAGAACTTCATGAGGTCGTGTGGACCCACCTCACCAGTTTGGCCAGTCCGGAGTGACACCACCCCACCCTTGACCTGGTAGAACTTCATGAGGTCGTGTGGACCCACCTCACCAGTTTGGCCAGTCTGGAGTGACACCACCTCATGCTTGACCTGGTAGAACCTCTTGAGGTCGGTGTGGATCCACCTCACCAGTTTGGCCAGGTCTGGAGTGACACCACCCCACCCTTGACCTGGTAGAACTTCATGAGGTCGTGTGGATCCACCTCACCAGTTTGGCCAGTCCGGAGTGACACCACCTCATGCTTGACCTGGTAGAACCTCTTGAGGTCGGTGTGGACCCACCTCACCAGTTTGGCCAGGTCTGGGGTGACACCACCCCACCCTTGATCTGGTAGAACTTCATGAGGTCGGTGTGGACCCACCACACCACTCTCTCCAGTTCCCGGTTGGCATTGGAGGTCAAAGAGGGCCAAAAGAAAACCACCAATTTCCAGAAAACCACCAATTTCCAGAAAACCTCCGATTTCCAGAAAACCACTAATTTCCAGAAAACCTCCGATTTTCAGAAAACCTCCGATTTCCAGAAAACCACCAATTTCCAGAAAACCACCAATTTCCAGAAAACCTCCGATTTGCAGAAAACCACCAATTTCCAGAAAACCACCAATTTCCAGAAAACCTCCGATTTCCAGAAAACCACCAATTTCCAGAAAACTTCCGATTTGTAGAAAACCTCCGATTTGCAGAAAACCACCAATTTCCAGAAAACCTCCGATTTGCAGAAAACCTCCGATTTGCAGAAAACCACCAATTTCCAGAAAACCACCAATTTCCAGAAAACCTCCGATTTGCAGAAAACCTCCGATTTGCAGAAAACCACCAATTTCCAGAAAACCTCCGATTTGCAGAAAACCTCCGATTTGCAGAAAACCACCAATTTCCAGAAAACCACCAATTTCCAGAAAACTTCCGATTTGTAGAAAACCTCCGATTTGCAGAAAACCACCAATTTCCAGAAAACCTCCAATTTCCAGAAAACCACCAATTTCCAGAAAACCTCCGATTTCCAGAAAACCTCCGATTTGCAGAAAACCACCAATTTCCAGAAAACCACCAATTTCCAGAAAACCACCAAATTCCAGAAAACCACCAATTTCCGGAAAACCTCCGATTTCCAGAAAACCTCCGATTTCCAGAAATCCACCAATTTCCAGAAAACCTCCGATTTGCAGAAAACCACCAATTTCCAGAAAACCACCAATTTCCAGAAAACTTCCGATTTGTAGAAAACCTCCGATTTGCAGAAAACCTCCGATTTGCAGAAAACCACCAATTTCCAGAAAACCACCGATTTCCAGAAAACCTCCGATTTCCAGAAAACCTCCGATTTGCAGAAAACCGCCAATTTCCAGAAAACCTCCGATTTGCAGAAAACCACCAATTTCCAGAAAACTTCCGATTTGCAGAAAACCTCCAATTTCCAGAAAACCACCAATTTCCAGAAAACCTCCAATTTCCAGAAAACCACCAATTTCCAGAAAACCTCCAATTTCCAGAAAACCTCAGATTTGCAGAATACCACCAATTTCCAGAAAACCTCCGATTTGCAGAATACCACCAATTTGCAGAAAACCTCCGATTTGCAGAAAACCTCCGATTTCCAGAAAACCACCAATTTCCAGAAAACCTCCGATTTGCAGAAAACCACCAATTTCCAGAAAACCTCCAATTTCCAGAAAACCTCCGATTTTCAGAAAACCTCCGATTTGCAGATAACCTCCGATTTGCAGAAAACCTCCAATTTGCAGAAAACCACCAATTTCCAGAAAACCTCCGATTTGTAGAAAACCGCCAATTTCCAGAAAACCTTTGATTTGCAGAAAACCTCCGATTTTCAGAAAACCTCTGATTTGCAGAAAACCACAATTTCCAGAAAACCTCCGATTTCCAGAAAACCTCCGATTTGCAGAAAACCGCCAATTTCCAGAAAACCACCAATTTCCAGAAAACCACCAATTTCCAGAAAACCTCCGATTTGCAGAAAACCACCAATTTCCAGAAAACCTCCAATTTCCAGAAAACCTCCGATTTCCAGAAAACCTCCGATTTTCAGAAAACCGCCAATTTCCAGAAAACCACCAATTTCCAGAAAACCACTAATTTCCAGAAAACTTCCGATTTGTAGAAAACCTCCGATTTGCAGAAAACCGCTGATTTGCAGAAAACCACCAATTTCCAGAAAACCTCCGATTTCCAGAAAACCTCCAATTTCCAGAAAACCACCAATTTCCAGAAAACCACCAAATTCCAGAAAACCACCAAATTCCAGAAAACCACCAATTTCCAGAAAACCTCCGATTTGCAGAAAACCACCAATTTCCAGAAAACCACCAATTTCCAGAAAACCTCCGATTTCCAGAAAACCACCAATTTCCAGAAAACCTCCGATTTGCAGAAAACCTCCGATTTGCAGAAAACCACCAATTTCCAGAAAACCTCCGATTTCCAGAAAACCCCGATTTGCAGAAAACCACCAATTTCCAGAAAACCACCAATTTCCAGAAAACCACCAAATTCCAGAAAACCACCAATTTCCGGAAAACCTCCGATTTCCAGAAAACCTCCGATTTCCAGAAATCCACCAATTTCCAGAAAACCTCCGATTTGCAGAAAACCACCAATTTCCAGAAAACCACCAATTTCCAGAAAACTTCCGATTTGTAGAAAACCTCCGATTTGCAGAAAACCACCAATTTCCAGAAAACCACCGATTTCCAGAAAACCTCCGATTTCCAGAAAACCTCCGATTTGCAGAAAACCGCCAATTTCCAGAAAACCTCCGATTTGCAGAAAACCACCAATTTCCAGAAAACTTCCGATTTGCAGAAAACCTCCAATTTCCAGAAAACCACCAATTTCCAGAAAACCTCCAATTTCCAGAAAACCACCAATTTCCAGAAAACCTCCAATTTCCAGAAAACCTCGGATTTGCAGAATACCACCAATTTGCAGAAAACCTCCGATTTGCAGAAAACCTCCGATTTCCAGAAAACCACCAATTTCCAGAAAACCTCCGATTTCCAGAAAACCACCAATTTCCAGAAAACCTCCGATTGCCAGAATACCACCAAATTTGCAGAAAACCTCCGATTTGCAGAAAACCTCCGATTTCCAGAAAACCACCAATTTCCAGAAAACCTCCGATTTCCAGAAAACCTCCGATTTGCAGAAAACCACCAATTTCCAGAAACCACCAATTTCCAGAAAACCACCAAATTCCAGAAAACCACCAATTTCCGGAAAACCTCCGATTTCCAGAAAACCTCCGATTTCCAGAAATCCACCGATTTCCAGAAAACCTCCGATTGCAGAAAACCACCAATTTCCAGAAAACCACCAATTTGCAGAAAACCTCCGATTTGCAGAAAACCTCCGATTTGCAGAAAACCACCAATTTCCAGAAAACCTCCGATTTGCAGAAAACCACCAATTTCCAGAAAACCTCCGATTTGCAGAAAACCTCCAATTTGCAGAAAACCTCCGATTTCCAGAAAAGCTCTGATTTTCAGAAAACCGCCAATTTCCAGAAAACCACCAATTTCCAGAAAACCACCAATTTCCAGAAAACCACCGACGCAACCGGTGGTGGAGATGAGGAGGGGGGGGAGGGGGAGAAGCTCCTCTCCCTTCCCCCTTTCCCATTCCGGAGCAGAAACAATCCCGTTTTTTGGGTGGAAAACCCCATCTATTGACGATAGACCCTGTGAAAAAAAAACACAAAAAAACACACAAAAAACGCCCAAAATACCCCAAAACGCACCTTTTTCTCGCGGCGGTTGACCGTCCGTCACAGCTCCTGGAGAAGAGACGCGACGAAGGAGGAAATATTAACCCGGGAGGAACTTTTCCACCCAACGGCGTCTTCGGAACACCGTAATTTTTTGGTTTTTTGGTTTGGTTTTTTTTTTTTTCTCCTTTTTTTTTTTTTAATTTTTTTTTTAACTGTTTTTTTTTTGTTGGGGGGGGGGGAATTTTTTTTTTTTTAACCTACCCGAGGTCAGGAGGAGGAAAACGATGGCGGGTTTCATGCCGGCTCCTGCAAAACCGAATAAAAAAAAAAAAAAAAATTTAAAAAAAAAAAAAAAAAGAGAGAGAGAGAGAAACTGAGGCAGGAGGGAACGGAGTGGGATTTTCTGGGAGAAACTCCGACGGTTCGCCCCGATTTGGGGGAATTTTCGCGGCGTTTGCGGGCGCGTTTCTCCGCGGCGCCGGTGGTGGTTTGTTTTTTTTTTTTTGTTGTGTTTTTCTTTTTAATTTTTATTATTATTAATTTTTTTAATTTTTATTATTTCTTATTTTTATTATTATTATTATTATTATTGTTTTTAATTCCTATTATTTATTTTAAATTTTTATTATTAATATTTTTTAAAACTATTATTATTAATTTTTAAATTATTATTATTTTTAATTTTTAATATTATTAATTTTTTAATTTCTATTATTATTTTTAAAATTTTATTATTATTAATTTTTTAAAGATTATTACTATTAAATTTTTTTATTTCATTATTATTGATTTTTAAATTTTTTTTTTACTTTCTATTATTAATTTTTTATTTTTTTATTATTAATAATTTTCTAAAAGTTATTATTAATTTTTTAATTTTTAATATTATTAAATTTTTATTTCCTATTATTATTTTTTTAGATTTTATTATTAATAATTTTTAAAGATTATTATTATTAAATTTTTAATTTTATTATTATTGATTTTTAAAATTTTATTATTATTATTTATTTAATTCCTATTATTAATTTTTGATTTTTTACTATTGATAATTTTTAAAAATTATTATTAATTTTAAAATTTCCATTATTCTTTTTATAAAATTTTATTATTATTAATTTTTAAAATATTATTATTATTAATTTTTTAATTTTTATTATTTTTAAAAAATTTTTATTATTATTATTTTTTAATGTCTATTATTGGTTTTAATTTTTATTATTAACAATTTTAAAAAAATCATTATTAATTTTTTAATTGCTATTATTTCTTAATTTTTATTATTATTAATTTTTAAAAATTATTATTATTAATTTTTTTCATTATTATTACTTTTTAAAATTACTATTAATAAGTTATTATTATTATCAATTTTTTAAATTTAATTATTAATGATTTTTTAAATTTCTATTCTTATTTTTTAATTTTATTATTATTAATTTTAAAAATTTATTATTATTAAGTTATTATTATTAAATTATTATTGTTGTTATTATCATTATCATTATCATTATCATTATCATTATCATTATCATTATTATTAATTTTTTCATTATTATTCCTCTCTCCTTTTTCGGCCGGCGTCTGACGCGGGCGGCGGCTCAGGAGCGACGCGTTTTGGGGGGGGGGGGGGGGGGGGGGGGGGCCGAGAGGCTCTGAGGACCTCCCCACTTACCCCCCCCCGTCCCCTCCCGCCGCCCCTCCCCGGCTTTTCCCGCCGGGAAGAGAAAGGCCTTCACCAACTCCGAAAATAAAAAAAAAACCCCAAAACCCCCCAAAACCACCCCAAAACCACCCCAAAACCAAAAAACCCCAAAATGGGGGTTTCTATCGCTTTCTTTCCCTTCTTTTAACGGCCACACCCCCCCCCACCCCCACCCCCCCCCCCCCCCCTTCCACCGGCGGACGACAAAAATCCCGTAAACGCGGCGGAATCTGCCAAATTTCCGCCCGTGGGAGGAGCCCACCCCCGCCCCTTCCAGAGAAGCAGTTTTGGGGAAAAACAGGCGATTTTTTGGCTCTTCCTGATGTTTTTTCAGAATGGGAGATAACGGGGGGGGTGGGGGGGGGGTGGGGGGGTGTTGTTGGGGGGTTTTTTTGGGGGGTTTTTGTTAATTTTTGGGGGAAGGAGAGGCGGCAGATGGGGGAGGGGGGAGGGGGGGGGAGGGGGAAATCTGGACCTTCTCGGGAAAATTTTTTCCTCCTTAAGAGCCAAAAAAAAAACAAAAACAAAAAAAAAAACCCAAAAAAAGTCCACCCCGCGGGAGGCGAAGGGGGGGGGTGGGGGGGGGGGTGGGGGGGGTCACGGGGCAAATGGGCTGTGGGCGCCTCAAAAGGTCCCCTGTGGGTCCCACAACCAACACAACATCTCCTGTGGGTCCTGT
>NW_028127013.1:0-66000 GCF_965231255.1 Vanellus vanellus
GCAAAGGTGCCAGCGGGGAAAAGTGATGCTGGTCCTCACTGCCTCCTGGAACCCCTTCAAATGCCCCAGACAATTTGGCCCTCTCTGCTTTCCTGCGCACTCTAACCTCAAAAGCACCTTTTTTCACTTTCGGCGCTGTTTGGAGCAAAAAAGACAAACGTCCGGGTTTTGCTGCCACAGCAAAGGTGCCAGCGGGGAAAAGTGATGCTGGTCCTCACTGCCTCCTGGAACCCCTTCAAATGCCCCAGACAATTTGGCCCTCTCTGCTTTTCTGCAGACTCTATCCTCAAAACACCTTTTTTCACTTTCGGCGGCCTCGGGAGAAAAAAAAACACAAACGTCCAGGTTTTGCTGCCACAGCAAAGGTGCCAGCGGGGAAAAGTGATGCTGGTCCTCACTGCCTCCTGGAACCCCTTTAAACGCCCCAGACAATTTGGCCCTCTCTGCTTTCCTGCAGACTCCATCCTCAAAAGCACCTTTTTTCACTTTCGGCGCTGTTTGGAGCAAAAAAGACAAACGTCCGGGTTTTGCTGCCACAGCAAAGGTGCCAGCGGGGAAAAGTGATGCTGGTCCTCACTGCCTCCTGGAACACCTTCAAATGCCCCACACAATTTGGCCCTCTCTGCTTTCCTGCGCACTCTAGCCTCAAAAGCACCTTTTTTGACATTCGGCGCTCTCCGGAAAAAAAAAGACAAACGTCCAGGTTTTGCTGCCACAGCAAAGGTGCTAGCGGGGAAAAGTGATGCTGGTCCTCACTGCCTCCTGGAACACCTTCAAATGCACCAGACAATTTGGCCCTCGCTGCTTTCCTGCGCACTCTAGCCTCAAAAGCACCTTTTTTCACTTTCGGCGCTGTTTGATGCAAATAAGACAAACGTCCAGCTTTTGCTGCCACAGCAAAGGTGCCAGCGGGGAAAAGTGATGCTGGTCCTCACTGCCTCCTGGAACCCCTTCAAATGCCCCAGACAATTTGGCCCTCTCTGCTTTCCTGCTAACTCTAGCCTCAAAAGCACCTTTTTTCACTTTCAACGCTGTTTGGAGCAAAAAAGACAAAAGTCCAGGTTTTGCTGCCACAGCAAAGGTGCCAGCGGGGAAAAGTGATGCTGGTCCTCACTGCCTCCTGGAACCCCTTCAAATGCCCCAGACAATTTGTCCCTCTCTGTTTTCCTGCGCACTCTAGCCTCAAAAGCACCTTTTTTCACTTTCGGCGCTGTTTGGAGCAAAAAAGACAAACGTCCAGCTTTTGCTGCCACAGCAAAGGTGCCAGCGGGGAAAAGTGATGCTGGTCCTCACTGCCTCCTGGAACACCTTCAAATGCCCCAGACAATTTGGCCCTCTCTGCTTTCCTGCGCACTCTAGCCTCAAAAGCACCGTTTTTCACTTTCGGCGCTGCTTGGAGCAAAAAAGACAAACGTCCAGCTTTTGCTGCTACAGCCAAGGTGCCAGCGGGGAAAAGTGATGCTGGTCCTCACTGCCTCCTGGAACCCCTTCAAATGCCCCAGACAATTTGGCCCTCTCTGCTTTCCTGCGGACTCTAGCCTCAAAAGCACCTTTTTTCACTTTTGGCGCCCCCCGGAGGAAAAAAAACAAACGTCCAGGTTTTGCTGCCACAGCAAAGGTGCCAGCGGGGAAAAGTGATGCTGGTCGTCACTGCCTCCTGGAACCCCTTCAAATGCCCCAGACAATTTGGCCCTCTCTGCTTTCCTGCTAACTCTAGCCTCAAAAGCACCTTTTTTGAACTTTCGGTGCTGTTTGGAGCAAAAAAGACAAACGTCCAGCTTTTGCTGCCACATCAAAAGTGCCAGCGGGGAAAAGTGATGCTGGTCCTCACTGCCTCCTGGAACCCCTTCAAATGCCCCACACAATTTGGCCCTCTCTGCTTTCCTGCTAACTCTAGCCTCAAAAGCACCTTTTTTCACTTTCTGACCTGTTTGGAGCAAAAAAGACAAACGTCCAGCTTTTGCTGCCACAGCAAAGGTGCCAGCGGGGAAAAGTGATGCTGGTCCTCACTGCCTCCTGGAACCCCTTCAAACACCCAAGACAATTTGGCCCTCTCTGCTTTCCTGCAGACTCTAGCCTCAAAAGCACCTTTTCTCACTTTCGGCGCTGTTTGATGCAAAAAACACAAACGTCCAGGTTTTGCTGCCACAGCAAAGGTGCTAGCGGGGAAAAGTGATGCTGGTCCTCACTGCCTCCTGGAACCCCATCAAATGCCTCAGACAATTTAGCCCTCTCTGCTTTCCTGCGCACTCTAGCCTCAAAAGCACCTTTTTTCACTTTCGGCGCTGTTTGGAGCAAAAAAAAAAAACGTCCAGCTTTTGCTGCCACAGCAAAGGTGCCAGCGGGGAAAAGTGATGCTGGTCCTCACTGCCTCCTGGAACCCCTTCAAATGCCCCAGACAATTTGGCCCTCTCTGCTTTCCTGCTAACTCTAGCCTCAAAAGCACCTTTTTTCACTTTCGGCGCTGTTTGGAGCAAAAAAGACAAAAGTCCAGGTTTTGCTGCCACAGCAAAGGTGCCAGGGGGGAAAAGTGATGCTGGTCCTCACTGCCTCCTTGAACCCCTTCAAATGCCCCAGACAATTTGGCCCTCTCTGCTTTCCTGCGCACTCTACCCTCAAAAGCACCTTTTTTCACTTTGAACGCCCCCCGGAGGAAAAAAAAAAAACGTCCAGCTTTTGCTGCCACAGCAAAGGTGCCAGCGGGGAAAAGTGATGCTGGTCCTCACTGCCTCCTGGAACCCCTTCAAATGCCCCAGACAATTTGGCCCTCTCTGCTTTTCTGCAGACTCCATCCTCAAAAGCACCTTTTTTCACTTTCGGCGCTGTTTGGAGCAAAAAAGACAAACGTCCGGGTTTTGCTGCCACAGCAAAGGTGCCAGCGGGGAAAAGTGATGCTGGTCCTCACTGCCTCCTGGAACACCTTCAAATGCCCCAGACAATTTGGCCCTCTCTGCTTTCCTGCAGACTCCATCCTCAAAAGCACCTGTTTTCACTTTCAGCGCTGTTTGGAGCAAAAAAGAAAAACGTCCGGGTTTTGCTGCCACAGCAAAGGTGCCAGCGGGGAAAAGTGATGCTGGTCCTCACTGCCTCCTGGAATCCCTTCAAACGCCTCAGACAATTTGGCCCTCTCTGCTTTCCTGCAGACTCCATCCTCAAAAGCACCTGTTTTCACTTTCAGCGCTGTTTGGAGCAAAAAAGACAAACGTCCGGATTTTGCTGCTACAGCAAACGTGCCAGCGGGGAAAAGTGATGCTGGTCCTCACTGCCTCCTGGAACACCTTCAAATGCCCCAGACAATTTGGCACTCTCTGCTTTCCTGCAGACTCTAGCCTCAAAAGCACCTTTTTTGACTTTCGGCGCTCTCCGGAAAAAAAAAGACAAACGTCCAGGTTTTGCTGCCACAGCAAAGGTGCTAGCGGGGAAAAGTGATGCTGGTCCTCACTGCCTCCTGGAACCCCTTCAAATGCCCCAGACAATTTGGCCCTCTCTGCTTTCCTGCGCACTCTAGCCTCAAAAGCACCTTTTTTCACTTTCGGCGCTGTTTGATGCAAATAAGACAAACGTCCAGGTTTTGCTGCCACAGCAAAGGTGCCAGCGGGGAAAAGTGATGCTGGTCCTCACTGCCTCCTGGAACCCCTTCAAATGCCCCACACAATTTGGCCCTCTCTGCTTTCCTGCGCACTCTAGCCTCAAAAGCACCGTTTTTCATTTTCGGCGCTGTTTGGAGAAAAAAAGATAAACGTCCAGCTTTTGCTGCCACAGCAAAGGTGCCAGCGGGGAAAAGTGATGCTGGTCCTCACTGCCTCCTGGAACCCCTTCAAATGCCCCAGACAATTTTGCCCTCTCTGCTTTCCTGCGCACTGTAGCCTCAAAAGCACCGTTTTTCACTTTCGGCGCTGCTTGGAGCAAAAAAGACAAACGTCCAGCTTTTGCTGATACAGCCAAGGTGCCAGCGGGGAAAAGTGATGCTGGTCCTCACTGCCTCCTGGAACCCCTTCAAATGCCCCAGACAATTTGGCCCTCTCTGCTTTCCTGCTAACTCTAGCCTCAAAAGCACCTTTTTTCACTTTCAACGCTGTTTGGAGCAAAAAAGACAAAAGTCCAGGTTTTGCTGCCACAGAAAAGGTGCCAGCGGGGAAAAGTGATGCTGGTCCTCACTGCCTCCTGGAACCCCTTCAAATGCCCCAGACAATTTGGCCCTCTCTGCTTTTCTGCAGACTCCATCCTCAAAAGCACCTGTCTTCACTTTCAGCGCTGTTTGGAGCAAAAAAGACAAACGTCCGGGTTTTGCTGCCACAGCAAAGGTGCCAGCGGGGAAAAGTGATGCTGGTCCTCACTGCCTCCTGGAACACCTTCAAATGCCCCAGACAATTTGGCCCTCTCTGCTTTCCTGCAGACTCCATCCTCAAAAGCACCTGTTTTCACTTTCAGCGCTGTTTGGAGCAAAAAAGACAAACGTCCGGGTTTTGCTGCCACAGCAAAGGTGCCAGCGGGGAAAAGTGATGCTGGTCCTCACTGCCTCCTGGAATCCCTTCAAACGCCTCCGACAATTTGGCCCTCTCTGCTTTCCTGCAGACTCCATCCTCAAAAGCACCTGTTTTCACTTTCAGCGCTGTTTGGAGCAAAAAAGACAAACGTCCGGGTTTTGCTGCCACAGCAAAGGTGCCAGCGGGGAAAAGTGATGCTGGTCCTCACTGCCTCCTGGAACACCTTCAAATGCCCCAGACAATTTGGCACTCTCTGCTTTCCTGCGCACTCTAGCCTCAAAAGCACCTTTTTTGACTTTCGGCGCTCTCCGGAAAAAAAAAGACAAACGTCCAGGTTTTGCTGCCACAGCAAAGGTGCTAGCGGGGAAAAGTGATGCTGGTCCTCACTGCCTCCTGGAACACCTTCAAATGCACCAGACAATTTGGCCCTCTCTGCTTTCCTGCGCACTCTAGCCTCAAAAGCACCTTTTTTCACTTTCGGCGCTGTTTGATGCAAATAAGACAAACGTCCAGCTTTTGCTGCCACAGCAAAGGTGCCAGCGGGGAAAAGTGATGCTGGTCCTCACTGCCTCCTGGAACCCCTTCAAATGCCCCAGACAATTTGGCCTTCTCTGCTTTCCTGCGCACTCTAGCCTCAAAAGCACCGTTTTTCATTTTCGGCGCTGTTTGGAGAAAAAAAGATAAACGTCCAGGATTTGCTGCCACAGCAAAGGTGCCAGCGGGGAAAAGTGATGCTGGTCCTCACTGCCTCCTGGAACCCCTTCAAATGCCCCAGACAATTTGGCCCTCTCTGCTTTCCTGCGCACTCTAGCCTCAAAAGCACCGTTTTTCACTTTAGGCGCTGTTTGGAGCAAAAAAGACAAACGTCCAGCTTTTGCTGACACAGCAAAGTTGCCAGCGGGGAAAAGTGATGCTGGTCCTCACTGCCTCCTGGAACACCTTCAAATGCCCCAGACAATTTGGCCCTCTCTGCTTTCCTGCGCACTGTAGCCTCAAAAGCACCGTTTTTCACTTTCGGCGCTGCTTGGAGCAAAAAAGACAAACGTCCAGCTTTTGCTGCTACAGCAAAGGTGCCAGCGGGGAAAAGTGATGCTGGTCCTCACTGCCTCCTGGAACCCCTTCAAATGCCCCAGACAATTTGGCCCTCTCTGCTTTCCTGCGGACTCTAGCCTCAAAAGCACCTTTTTTCACTTTTGGCGCCCCCCGGAGGAAAAAAAACAAACGTCCAGGTTTTGCTGCCACAGCAAAGGTGCCAGCGGGGAAAAGTGATGCTGGTCCTCACTGCCTCCTAGAACCCCTTCAAATGCCCCAGACAATTTGGCCCTCTCTGCTTTCCTGCAGACTCTAGCCTCAAAACACCTTTTTTCACTTTCGGCGGCCTCGGGAGAAAAAAAAAGACAAACGTCCAGGTTTTGCTGCCACAGCAAAGGTGCCAGCGGGGAAAGTGATGCTGGTCCTCACTGCCTCCTGGAACCCCTTTAAATGACCCAGACAATTTGTCCCTCTCTGCTTTCCTGCAGACTCTAGCCTCAAAAGCACCTTTTTTCAGTTTTGGCGCCCTCGGGAGGAAAAAAGACAAACGTCCAGCTTTTGCTGCCACAGCAAAGGTGCCAGCGGGGAAAGTGATGCTGGTCCTCACTGCCTCCTGGAACCCCTTCAAATGCCCCACACAATTTGGCCCTCTCTGCTTTCCTGCTAACTCTAGCCTCAAAAGCACCTTTTTTCACTTTCGGCGCTGTTTGGAGCAAAAAAGACAAACGTCCAGCTTTTGCTGCCACAGCAAAGGTGCCAGCGGGGAAAAGTGATGCTGGTCCTCACTGCCTCCTGGAACCCCTTCAAATGCCCCAGACAATTTGGCCCTCTCTGCTTTCCTGCTAACTCTAGCCTCAAAAGCACCTGTTTTCACTTTCAGCGCTGTTTGGAGCAAAAAAGAAAAACGTCCGGGTTTTGCTGCCACAGCAAAGGTGCCAGCGGGGAAAAGTGATGCTGGTCCTCACTGCCTCCTGGAACACCTTCAAATGCCCCAGACAATTTGGCCCTCTCTGCTTTCCTGCAGACTCCATCCTCAAAAGCACCTGTTTTCACTTTCAGCGCTGTTTGGAGCAAAAAAGACAAACGTCCGGGTTTTGCTGCCACAGCAAAGGTGCCAGCGGGGAAAAGTGATGCTGGTCCTCACTGCCTCCTGGAATCCCTTCAAACGCCTCAGACAATTTGGCCCTCTCTGCTTTCCTGCAGACTCCATCCTCAAAAGCACCTGTTTTCACTTTCAGCGCTGTTTGGAGCAAAAAAGACAAACGTCCGGGTTTTGCTGCCACAGCAAAGGTGCCAGCGGGGAAAAGTGATGCTGGTCCTCACTGCCTCCTGGAACACCTTCAAATGCCCCAGACAATTTGGCCCTCTCTGCTTTCCTGCAGACTCTAGCCTCAAAACACCTTTTTTCACTTTCGGCGGCCTCGGGAGAAAAAAAAAGACAAACGTCCAGGTTTTGCTGCCACAGCAAAGGTGCCAGCGGGGAAAGTGATGCTGGTCCTCACTGCCTCCTGGAACCCCTTCAAATGACCCAGACAATTTGTCCCTCTCTGCTTTCCTGCAGACTCTAGCCTCAAAAGCACCTTTTTTCAGTTTTGGCGCCCTCGGGAGGAAAAAAGACAAACGTCCAGCTTTTGCTGCTACAGCCAAGGTGCCAGCGGGGAAAAGTGATGCTGGTCCTCACTGCCTCCTGGAACCCCTTCAAATGCCCCAGACAATTTGGCCCTCTCTGCTTTCCTGCTAACTCTAGCCTCAAAAGCACCTTTTTTGAACTTTCGGTGCTGTTTGGAGCAAAAAAGAAAAACGTCCAGCTTTTGCTGCCACAGCAAAGGTGCCAGCGGGGAAAAGTGATGCTGGTCCTCACTGCCTCCTGGAACCCCTTCAAATGCCCCACACAATTTGGCCCTCTCTGCTTTCCTGCTAACTCTAGCCTCAAAAGCACCTTTTTTCACTTTCGGCGCTGTTTGGAGCAAAAAAGACAAACGTCCAGCTTTTGCTGCCACAGCAAAGGTGCCAGCGGGGAAAAGTGATGCTGGTCCTCACTGCCTCCTGGAACACCTTCAAATGCCCCAGACAATTTGGCCCTCTCTGCTTTCCTGCTAACTCTAGCCTCAAAAGCACCTGTTTTCACTTTCAGCGCTGTTTGGAGCAAAAAAGAAAAACGTCCGGGTTTTGCTGCCACAGCAAAGGTGCCAGCGGGGAAAAATGATGCTGGTCCTCACTGCCTCCTGGAACACCTTCAAATGCCCCAAACAATTTGGCACTCTCTGCTTTCCTGCAGACTCTAGCCTCAAAAGCACCTTTTTTGACTTTCGGCGCTCTCCGGAAAAAAAAAGACAAACGTCCAGGTTTTGCTGCCACAGCAAAGGTGCTAGCGGGGAAAAGTGATGCTGGTCCTCACTGCCTCCTGGAACACCTTCAAATGCACCAGACAATTTGGCCCTCTCTGCTTTCCTGCGCACTCTAGCCTCAAAAGCACCTTTTTTCACTTTCGGCGCTGTTTGATGCAAATAAGACAAACGTCCAGCTTTTGCTGCCACAGCAAAGGTGCCAGCGGGGAAAAGTGATGCTGGTCCTCACTGCCTCCTGGAACCCCTTCAAATGCCCCACACAATTTGGCCCTCTCTGCTTTCCTGCGCACTCTAGCCTCAAAAGCACCGTTTTTCACTTTCGGCGCTGCTTGGAGCAAAAAAGACAAACGTCCAGCTTTTGCTGCTACAGCCAAGGTGCCAGCGGGGAAAAGTGATGCTGGTCCTCACTGCCTCCTGGAACCCCTTCAAATGCCCCAGACAATTTGGCCCTCTCTGCTTTCCTGCGGACTCTAGCCTCAAAAGCACCTTTTTTCACTTTTGGCACCCCCCGGAGGAAAAAAAACAAACGTCCAGGTTTTGCTGCCACAGCAAAGGTGCCAGCGGGGAAAAGTGATGCTGGTCCTCACTGCCTCCTAGAACCCCTTCAAATGCCCCAGACAATTTGGCCCTCTCTGCTTTCCTGCTAACTCTAGCCTCAAAAGCACCTTTTTTCACTTTCGGCACGCTCCGGAGAAAAAAGACAAACGTCCAGCTTTTGCTGCCACAGCAAAGGTGCCAGCGGGGAAAAGTGATGCTGGTCCTCACTGCCTCCTGGAACCCCTTCAAATGCCCCACACAATTTGGCCCTCTCTGCTTTCCTGCTAACTCTAGCCTCAAAAGCACCTTTTTTCACTTTCGGCGCTGTTTGATGCAAATAAGACAAACGTCCAGCTTTTGCTGCCACAGCAAAGGTGCCAGCGAGGAAAAGTGATGCTGGTCCTCACTGCCTCCTGGAACCCCTTCAAACACCCCAGACAATTTGGCCCTCTCTTCTTTCCTGCAGACTCTAGCCTCAAAAGCACCTTTTTTCACTTTCGGCGCTGTTTGATGCAAAAAAGACAAACGTCCAGCTTTTGCTGCCACAGCAAAGGTGCCAGCGGGGAAAAGTGATGCTGGTCCTCACTGCCTCCTGGAACCCCTTCAAATGCCCCACACAATTTGGCCCTCTCTGCTTTCCTGCGCACTCTAGCCTCAAAAGCACCTTTTTTCACTTTCGGCGCTGTTTGATGCAAATAAGACAAACGTCCAGCTTTTGCTGCCACAGCAAAGGTGCCAGCGGGGAAAAGTGATGCTGGTCCTCACTGCCTCCTGGAACCCCTTCAAATGCCCCAGACAATTTGGCCTTCTCTGCTTTCCTGCGCACTCTAGCCTCAAAAGCACCGTTTTTCATTTTCGGCGCTGTTTGGAGAAAAAAAGATAAACGTCCAGGATTTGCTGCCACAGCAAAGGTGCCAGCGGGGAAAAGTGATGCTGGTCCTCACTGCCTCCTGGAACCCCTTCAAATGCCCCAGACAATTTGGCCCTCTCTGCTTTCCTGCGCACTCTAGCCTCAAAAGCACCGTTTTTCACTTTAGGCGCTGTTTGGAGCAAAAAAGACAAACGTCCAGCTTTTGCTGACACAGCAAAGTTGCCAGCGGGGAAAAGTGATGCTGGTCCTCACTGCCTCCTGGAACACCTTCAAATGCCCCAGACAATTTGGCCCTCTCTGCTTTCCTGCGCACTGTAGCCTCAAAAGCACCGTTTTTCACTTTCGGCGCTGCTTGGAGCAAAAAAGACAAACGTCCAGCTTTTGCTGCTACAGCAAAGGTGCCAGCGGGGAAAAGTGATGCTGGTCCTCACTGCCTCCTGGAACCCCTTCAAATGCCCCAGACAATTTGGCCCTCTCTGCTTTCCTGCGGACTCTAGCCTCAAAAGCACCTTTTTTCACTTTTGGCGCCCCCCGGAGGAAAAAAAACAAACGTCCAGGTTTTGCTGCCACAGCAAAGGTGCCAGCGGGGAAAAGTGATGCTGGTCCTCACTGCCTCCTAGAACCCCTTCAAATGCCCCAGACAATTTGGCCCTCTCTGCTTTCCTGCAGACTCTAGCCTCAAAACACCTTTTTTCACTTTCGGCGGCCTCGGGAGAAAAAAAAAGACAAACGTCCAGGTTTTGCTGCCACAGCAAAGGTGCCAGCGGGGAAAGTGATGCTGGTCCTCACTGCCTCCTGGAACCCCTTTAAATGACCCAGACAATTTGTCCCTCTCTGCTTTCCTGCAGACTCTAGCCTCAAAAGCACCTTTTTTCAGTTTTGGCGCCCTCGGGAGGAAAAAAGACAAACGTCCAGCTTTTGCTGCCACAGCAAAGGTGCCAGCGGGGAAAGTGATGCTGGTCCTCACTGCCTCCTGGAACCCCTTCAAATGCCCCACACAATTTGGCCCTCTCTGCTTTCCTGCTAACTCTAGCCTCAAAAGCACCTTTTTTCACTTTCGGCGCTGTTTGGAGCAAAAAAGACAAACGTCCAGCTTTTGCTGCCACAGCAAAGGTGCCAGCGGGGAAAAGTGATGCTGGTCCTCACTGCCTCCTGGAACCCCTTCAAATGCCCCAGACAATTTGGCCCTCTCTGCTTTCCTGCTAACTCTAGCCTCAAAAGCACCTGTTTTCACTTTCAGCGCTGTTTGGAGCAAAAAAGAAAAACGTCCGGGTTTTGCTGCCACAGCAAAGGTGCCAGCGGGGAAAAGTGATGCTGGTCCTCACTGCCTCCTGGAACACCTTCAAATGCACCACACAATTTGGCCCTCTCTGCTTTCCTGCGCACTCTAGCCTCAAAAGCACCTTTTTTCACTTTTAACGCCCCCCGGAGGAAAAAAAACAAACGTCCAGCTTTTGCTGCCACAGCAAAGGTGCCAGCGGGGAAAAGTGATGCTGGTCCTCATTGCCTCCTGGAACCCCTTCAAATGCCCCACACAATTTGGCCCTCTCTGCTTTCCTGCTAACTCTAGCCTCAAAAGCACCTTTTTTCAATTTCAACGCTGTTTGGAGCAAAAAAGACAAAAGTCCAGGTTTTGCTGCCACAGCAAAGGTGCCAGCGGGGAAAAGTGATGCTGGTCCTCACTGCCTCCTGGAACCCCTTCAAATGCCCCACACAATTTGGCCCTCTCTGCTTTCCTGCGCACTCTAGCCTCAAAAGCACCGTTTTTCACTTTCGGCGCTGCTTGGAGCAAAAAAGACAAACGTCCAGCTTTTGCTGCTACAGCCAAGGTGCCAGCGGGGAAAAGTGATGCTGGTCCTCACTGCCTCCTGGAACCCCTTCAAATGCCCCAGACAATTTGGCCCTCTCTGCTTTCCTGCGGACTCTAGCCTCAAAAGCACCTTTTTTCACTTTTGGCACCCCCTGGAGGAAAAAAAACAAACGTCCAGGTTTTGCTGCCACAGCAAAGGTGCCAGCGGGGAAAAGTGATGCTGGTCCTCACTGCCTCCTAGAACCCCTTCAAATGCCCCAGACAATTTGGCCCTCTCTGCTTTCCTGCGGACTTTAGCCTCAAAAGCACCTTTTTTCACTTTCGGCACGCTCCGGAGCAAAAAAGACAAACGTCCAGCTTTTGCTGCCACAGCAAAGGTGCCAGCGGGGAAAAGTGATGCTGGTCCTCACTGCCTCCTGGAACCCCTTCAAATGCCCCACACAATTTGGCCCTCTCTGCTTTCCTGCTAACTCTAGCCTCAAAAGCACCTTTTTTCACTTTCGGCGCTGTTTGATGCAAATAAGACAAACGTCCAGCTTTTGCTGCCACAGCAAAGGTGCCAGCGAGGAAAAGTGATGCTGGTCCTCACTGCCTCCTGGAACCCCTTCAAACACCCCAGACAATTTGGCCCTCTCTTCTTTCCTGCAGACTCTAGCCTCAAAAGCACCTTTTTTCACTTTCGGCGCTGTTTGATGCAAAAAAGACAAACGTCCAGCTTTTGCTGCCACAGCAAAGGTGCCAGCGGGGAAAAGTGATGCTGGTCCTCACTGCCTCCTGGAACCCCTTCAAATGCCCCACACAATTTGGCCCTCTCTGCTTTCCTGCTAACTCTAGCCTCAAAAGCACCTTTTTTCACTTTCGGCGCTGTTTGGAGCAAAAAAGACAAAAGTCCAGGTTTTGCTGCCACAGCAAAGGTGCCAGGGGGGAAAAGTGATGCTGGTCCTCACTGCCTCCTGGAACCCCTTCAAATGCCCCAGACAATTTGGCCCTCTCTGCTTTCCTGCGCACTCTAGCCTCAAAAGCACCTTTTTTCACTTTTAACGCCCCCCGGAGGAAAAAAAACAAACGTCCAGCTTTTGCTGCCACAGCAAAGGTGCCAGCGGGGAAAAGTGATGCTGGTCCTCATTGCCTCCTGGAACCCCTTCAAATGCCCCAGACAATTTGGCCCTCTCTGCTTTCCTGCTAACTCTAGCCTCAAAAGCACCTTTTTTCAATTTCAACGCTGTTTGGAGCAAAAAAGACAAAAGTCCAGGTTTTGCTGCCACAGCAAAGGTGCCAGCGGGGAAAAGTGATGCTGGTCCTCACTGCCTCCTGGAACCCCTTCAAATGCCCCAGACAATTTGGCCCTCTCTGCTTTCCTGCGGACTCCATCCTCAAAAGCACCTGTTTTCCCTTCCGGCGCCCTCCGGAGCAAAAAAGACAAACGTCCAGCTTTTGCTGCCACAGCAAAGGTGCCAGCGGGGAAAAGTGATGCTGGTCCTCACTGCCTCCTGGAACCCCTTCAAATGCCCCAGACAATTTGGCCCTCTCTGCTTTCCTGCGCACTCTAGCCTCAAAAGCACCTTTTTTCACTTTCGGCGCTGTTTGGAGCAAAAAAGACAAAAGTCCAGGTTTTGCTGCCACAGCAAAGGTGCCAGGGGGGAAAAGTGATGCTGGTCCTCACTGCCTCCTGGAACCCCTTCAAATGCCCCAGACAATTTGGCCCTCTCTGCTTTCCTGCGCACTCTAGCCTCAAAAGCACCTTTTTTCACTTTTAACGCCCCCCGGAGCAAAAAAGACAAAAGTCCAGGTTTTGCTGCCACAGCAAAGGTGCCAGCGGGGAAAAGTGATGCTGGTCCTCACTGCCTCCTGGAACCCCTTCAAATGCCCCAGACAATTTGGCCCTCTCTGCTTTTCTGCAGACTCCATCCTCAAAAGCACCTGTTTTCACTTTCAGCGCTGTTTGGAGCAAAAAAGACAAACGTCCGGGTTTTGCTGCCACAGCAAAGGTGCCAGCGGGGAAAAGTGATGCTGGTCCTCACTGCCTCCTGGAACACCTTCAAATGCCCCAGACAATTTGGCCCTCTCTGCTTTCCTGCAGACTCCATCCTCAAAAGCACCTGTTTTCACTTTCAGCGCTGTTTGGAGCAAAAAAGAAAAACGTCCGGGTTTGCTGCCACAGCAAAGGTGCCAGCGGGGAAAAGTGATGCTGGTCCTCACTGCCTCCTGGAACCCCTTCAAATGCCCCAGACAATTTGGCCCTCTCTGCTTTCCTGCAGACTCCATCCTCAAAAGCACCTGTTTTCACTTTCAGCGCTGTTTGGAGCAAAAAAGACAAACGTCCGGGTTTTCCTGCCACAGCAAAGGTGCCAGCGGGGAAAAGTGATGCTGGTCCTCACTGCCTCCTGGAACACCTTCAAATGCCCCAGACAATTTGGCACTCTCTGCTTTCCTGCAGACTCTAGCCTCAAAAGCACCTTTTTTGACTTTCGGCGCTCTCCGGAAAAAAAAAGACAAACGTCCAGGTTTTGCTGCCACAGCAAAGGTGCTAGCGGGGAAAAGTGATGCTGGTCCTCACTGCCTCCTGGAACACCTTCAAATGCACCAGACAATTTGGCCCTCTCTGCTTTCCTGCGCACTCTAGCCTCAAAAGCACCTTTTTTCACTTTCGGCGCTGTTTGATGCAAATAAGACAAACGTCCAGCTTTTGCTGCCACAGCAAAGGTGCCAGCGGGGAAAAGTGATGCTGGTCCTCACTGCCTCCTGGAACCCCTTCAAATGCCCCACACAATTTGGCCCTCTCTGCTTTCCTGCGCACTCTAGCCTCAAAAGCACCGTTTTTTCACTTTCGGCGCTGCTTGGAGCAAAAAAGACAAACGTCCAGCTTTTGCTGCTACAGCCAAGGTGCCAGCGGGGAAAAGTGATGCTGGTCCTCACTGCCTCCTGGAACCCCTTCAAATGCCCCACACAATTTGGCCCTCTCTGCTTTCCTGCGGACTCTAGCCTCAAAAAGCACCTTTTTTCACTTTAGGCGCCCCCCGGAGGAAAAAAAACAAACGTCCAGGTTTTGCTGCCACAGCAAAGGTGCCAGCGGGGAAAAGTGATGCTGGTCCTCACTGCCTCCTAGAACCCCTTCAAATGCCCCAGACAATTTGGCCCTCTCTGCTTTCCTGCGGACTCTAGCCTCAAAGCACCTTTTTTCACTTTCGGCACGCTCCGGAGCAAAAAAGACAAACGTCCAGCTTTTGCTGCCACAGCAAAGGTGCTAGCGGGGAAAAGTGATGCTGGTCCTCACTGCCTCCTGGAACCCCTTCAAATGCCCCAAACAATTTGGCCGTCTCTGCTTTCCTGCGCACTCTAGCCTCAAAAGCACCTTTTTTCACTTTCGGCGCTGTTTGATTCAAAAAAGACAAAAGTCCAGGTTTTGCTGCCACAGCAAAGGTGCCAGGGGGGAAAAGTGATGCTGGTCCTCACTGCCTCCTGGAACCCCTTCAAATGCCCCAGACAATTTGGCCGTCTCTGCTTTTCTGCGCACTCTAGCCTCAAAGCACCTTTTTTCACTTTCGGCGCTGTTTGGAGCAAAAAAGACAAAAGTCCAGGTTTTGCTGCCACAGCAAAGGTGCCAAAGTGATGCTGGTCCTCACTGCCTCCTGGAACCCCTTCAAATGCCCCAGACAATTTGGCCCTCTCTGCTTTCCTGCGCACTTCTAGCCTCAAAAGCACCTTTTTTCACTTTTAACGCCCCCCGGAGGAAAAAAAACAAACGTCCAGCTTTTGCTGCCACAGCAAAGGTGCCAGCGGGGAAAAGTGATGCTGGTCCTCACTGCCTCCTGGAACCCCTTCAAATGCCCCAGACAATTTGGCCCTCTCTGCTTTCCTGCTAACTCTAGCCTCAAAAGCACCTTTTTTCACTTTCAACGCTGTTTGGAGCAAAAAAGACAAAAGTCCAGGTTTTGCTGCCACAGCAAAGGTGCCAGCGGGGAAAAGTGATGCTGGTCCTCACTGCCTCCTGGAACCCCTTCAAATGCCCCAGACAATTTGGCCCTCTCTGCTTTCCTGCAGACTCCATCCTCAAAAGCACCTGTTTTCACTTTCAGCGCTGTTTGGAGCAAAAAAGACAAACGTCCGGGTTTTTGCTGCCACAGCAAAGGTGCCAGCGGGGAAAAGTGATGCTGGTCCTCACTGCCTCCTGGAACACCTTCAAATGCCCCAGACAAATTTGGCCCTCTCTGCTTTCCTGCAGACTCCATCCTTAAAAGCACCTGTTTTCACTTTCAGCGCTGTTTGGAGCAAAAAAGAAAAACGTCCGGGTTTTTGCTGCCACAGCAAAGGTGCCAGCGGGGAAAATGATGCTGGTCCTCACTGCTCCTGGAACACCTTCAAATGCCCCAAACAATTTGGCACTCTCTGCTTTCTGCAGACTCTAGCCTCAAAAGCACCTTTTTGACTTTCGGCGCTCTCCGGAAAAAAAAAGACAAAGTCCAGGTTTTGCTGCCACAGCAAAGGTGCTAGCGGGGAAAAGTGATGCTGGTCCTCACTGCCTCCTGGAACACCTTCAAATGCACCAGACAATTTGGCCCTCTCTGCTTTCCTGCGCACTCTAGCCTCAAAAGCACCTTTTTTTCACTTTCGGCGCTGTTTGATGCAAATAAGACAAACGTCCAGCTTTTGCTGCCACAGCAAAAGTGCCAGCGGGGAAAAGTGATGCTGGTCCTCACTGCCTCCTGGAACCCCTTCAAATGCCCCCACACAATTTGGCCCTCTCTGCTTTCCTGCGCACTCTAGCCTCAAAAAGCACCGTTTTTCACTTTCGGCGCTGCTTGGAGCAAAAAAGACAAACGTCCAGCTTTTGCTGCTACAGCCAAGGTGCCAGCGGGGAAAAGTGATGCTGGTCCTCACTGCCTCCTGGAACCCCTTCAACACCCCAGACAATTTGGCCCTCTCTTCTTTCCTGCAGACTCTAGCCTCAAAAGCACCTTTTTCACTTTCGGCGCTGTTTGATGCAAAAAAGACAAACGTCCAGCTTTTGCTGCCACAGCAAAGGTGCCAGCGGGGAAAAAGTGATGCTGGTCCTCACTGCCTCCTGGAACCCCTTCAAATGCCCCAGACAATTTGGCCCTCTCTGCTTTCCTGCTAACTCTAGCCTCAAAAGCACCTTTTTTCACTTTCGGCGCTGTTTGGAGCAAAAAAGACAAAAGTCCAGGTTTTGCTGCCACAGCAAAGGTGCCAGGGGGGAAAAGTGATGCTGGTCCTCACTGCCTCCTGGAACCCCTTCAAATGCCCCAGACAATTTGGCCCTCTCTGCTTTCCTGCTAACTCTAGCCTCAAAAGCACCTTTTTTCACTTTCGGCGCTGTTTGGAGCAAAAAAGACAAAAGTCCAGGTTTTGCTGCCACAGCAAAGGTGCCAGGGGGAAAAGTGATGCTGGTCCTCACTGCCTCCTGGAACCCCTTCAAATGCCCCAGACAATTTGGCCCTCTCTGCTTTTTTGCGCACTCTAGCCTCAAAAGCACCGTTTTTCACTTTCGGCGCTGCTTGGAGCAAAAAAGACAAACGTCCAGCTTTTGCTGCTACAGCCAAGGTGCCAGCGGGGAAAAGTGATGCTGGTCCTCACTGCCTCCTGGAACCCCTTCAAATGCCCCAGACAATTTGGCCCTCTCTGCTTTCCTGCGGACTCTAGCCTCAAAAGCACCTTTTTTCACTTTTGGCGCCCCCGGAGGAAAAAAAACAAACGTCCAGGTTTTGCTGCCACAGCAAAGGTGCCAGCGGGGAAAAGTGATGCTGGTCCTCACTGCCTCCTAGAACCCCTTCAAATGCCCCAGACAATTTGGCCCTCTCTGCTTTCCTGCGGACTCTAGCCTCAAAAGCACCTTTTTTCACTTTCGGCACGCTCCGGAGCAAAAAAGACAAACGTCCAGCTTTTGCTGCCACAGCAAAGGTGCTAGCGGGGAAAAGTGATGCTGGTCCTCACTGCCTCCTGGAACCCCTTCAAATGCCCCAAACAATTTGGCCGTCTCTGCTTTCCTGCGCACTCTAGCCTCAAAAGCACCTTTTTTCACTTTCGGCGCTGTTTGATTCAAAAAAGACAAACGTCCAGCTTTTGCTGCCACAGCAAAGGTGCCAGCGGGGAAAAGTGATGCTGGTCCTCACTGCCTCCTGGAACCCCTTCAAATGCCCCAGACAATTTGGCCCTCTCTGCTTTCCTGCTAACTCTAGCCTCAAAAGCACCTTTTTTGAACTTTCGGTGCTGTTTGGAGCAAAAAAGAAAAACGTCCAGCTTTTGCTGCCACAGCAAAGGTGCCAGCGGGGAAAAGTGATGCTGGTCCTCACTGCCTCCTGGAACCCCTTCAAATGCCCCACACAATTTGGCCCTCTCTGCTTTCCTGCGCACTCTAGCCTCAAAAGCACCTTTTTTCACTTTCGGCGCTGTTTGATGCAAATAAGACAAACGTCCAGCTTTTGCTGCCACAGCAAAGGTGCCAGCGAGGAAAAGTGATGCTGGTCCTCACTGCCTCCTGGAACCCCTTCAAACACCCCAGACAATTTGGCCCTCTCTTCTTTCCTGCAGACTCTAGCCTCAAAAGCACCTTTTTTCACTTTCGGCGCTGTTTGATGCAAAAAAGACAAACGTCCAGCTTTTGCTGCCACAGCAAAGGTGCCAGCGGGGAAAAGTGATGCTGGTCCTCACTGCCTCCTGGAACCCCTTCAAATGCCCCAGACAATTTGGCCCTCTCTGCTTTCCTGCTAACTCTAGCCTCAAAAGCACCTTTTTTCACTTTCGGCGCTGTTTGGAGCAAAAAAGACAAAAGTCCAGGTTTTGCTGCCACAGCAAAGGTGCCAGGGGGGAAAAGTGATGCTGGTCCTCACTGCCTCCTGGAACCCCTTCAAATGCCCCAGACAATTTGGCCCTCTCTGCTTTCCTGCGCACTCTAGCCTCAAAAGCACCTTTTTTCACTTTTAACGCCCCCCGGAGGAAAAAAAACAAACGTCCAGCTTTTGCTGCCACAGCAAAGGTGCCAGCGGGGAAAAGTGATGCTGGTCCTCATTGCCTCCTGGAACCCCTTCAAATGCCCCAGACAATTTGGCCCTCTCTGCTTTTCTGCAGACTCCATCCTCAAAAGCACCTGTTTTCACTTTCAGCGCTGTTTGGAGCAAAAAAGACAAACGTCCGGGTTTTGCTGCCACAGCAAAGGTGCCAGCGGGGAAAAGTGATGCTGGTCCTCACTGCCTCCTGGAACACCTTCAAATGCCCCAGACAATTTGGCCCTCTCTGCTTTCCTGCAGACTCCATCCTCAAAAGCACCTGTTTTCACTTTCAGCGCTGTTTGGAGCAAAAAAGACAAACGTCCGGGTTTTGCTGCCACAGCAAAGGTGCCAGCGGGGAAAAGTGATGCTGGTCCTCACTGCCTCCTGGAACACCTTCAAATGCCCCAGACAATTTGGCACTCTCTGCTTTCCTGCGCACTCTAGCCTCAAAAGCACCTTTTTTGACTTTCGGCGCTCTCCGGAAAAAAAAAGACAAACGTCCAGGTTTTGCTGCCACAGCAAAGGTGCTAGCGGGGAAAAGTGATGCTGGTCCTCACTGCCTCCTGGAACACCTTCAAATGCACCAGACAATTTGGCCCTCTCTGCTTTCCTGCGCACTCTAGCCTCAAAAGCACCTTTTTTCACTTTCGGCGCTGTTTGATGCAAATAAGACAAACGTCCAGCTTTTGCTGCCACAGCAAAGGTGCCAGCGGGGAAAAGTGATGCTGGTCCTCACTGCCTCCTGGAACCCCTTCAAATGCCCCACACAATTTGGCCCTCTCTGCTTTCCTGCGCACTCTAGCCTCAAAAGCACCGTTTTTCATTTTCGGCGCTGTTTGGAGAAAAAAAGATAAACGTCCAGGTTTTGCTGCCACAGCAAAGGTGCCAGCGGGGAAAAGTGATGCTGGTCCTCACTGCCTCCTGGAACCCCTTCAAATGCCCCAGACAATTTGGCCCTCTCTGCTTTCCTGCGCACTCTAGCCTCAAAAGCACCTTTTTTCACTTTTGGCGCCCCCCGGAGGAAAAAAGACAAACGTCCAGCTTTTGCTGCTACAGCAAATGTGCCAGCAGGGAAAAGTGATGCTGGTCCTCACTGCCTCCTGGAACCCCTTCAAATGCCCCAGACAATTTGGCCCTCTCTGCTTTTCTGCAGACTCCATCCTCAAAAGCACCTGTTTTCACTTTCAGCGCTGTTTGGAGCAAAAAAGACAAACGTCCGGGTTTTGCTGCCACAGCAAAGGTGCCAGCGGGGAAAAGTGATGCTGGTCCTCACTGCCTCCTGGAACACCTTCAAATGCCCCAGACAATTTGGCCCTCTCTGCTTTCCTGCAGACTCCATCCTCAAAAGCACCTGTTTTCACTTTCAGCGCTGTTTGGAGCAAAAAAGACAAACGTCCGGGTTTTGCTGCCACAGCAAAGGTGCCAGCGGGGAAAAGTGATGCTGGTCCTCACTGCCTCCTGGAATCCCTTCAAACGCCTCAGACAATTTGGCCCTCTCTGCTTTCCTGCAGACTCCATCCTCAAAAGCACCTGTTTTCACTTTCAGCGCTGTTTGGAGCAAAAAAGACAAACGTCCGGGTTTTGCTGCCACAGCAAAGGTGCCAGCGGGGAAAAGTGATGCTGGTCCTCACTGCCTCCTGGAACACCTTCAAATGCCCCAGACAATTTGGCACTCTCTGCTTTCCTGCGCACTCTAGCCTCAAAAGCACCTTTTTTGACTTTCGGCGCTCTCCGGAAAAAAAAAGACAAACGTCCAGGTTTTGCTGCCACAGCAAAGGTGCTAGCGGGGAAAAGTGATGCTGGTCCTCACTGCCTCCTGGAACACCTTCAAATGCACCAGACAATTTGGCCCTCTCTGCTTTCCTGCGCACTCTAGCCTCAAAAGCACCTTTTTTCACTTTCGGCGCTGTTTGATGCAAATAAGACAAACGTCCAGCTTTTGCTGCCACAGCAAAGGTGCCAGCGGGGAAAAGTGATGCTGGTCCTCACTGCCTCCTGGAACACCTTCAAATGCCCCACACAATTTGGCCCTCTCTGCTTTCCTGCGCACTCTAGCCTCAAAAGCACCGTTTTTCATTTTCGGCGCTGTTTGGAGAAAAAAAGATAAACGTCCAGGTTTTGCTGCCACAGCAAAGGTGCCAGCGGGGAAAAGTGATGCTGGTCCTCACTGCCTCCTGGAACCCCTTCAAATGCCCCAGACAATTTGGCCCTCTCTGCTTTCCTGCGCACTCTAGCCTCAAAAGCACCTTTTTTCACTTTAGGCGCTGTTTGGAGCAAAAAAGACAAACGTCCAGCTTTTGCTGACACAGCAAAGTTGCCAGCGGGGAAAAGTGATGCTGGTCCTCACTGCCTCCTGGAACACCTTCAAATGCCCCAGACAATTTGGCCCTCTCTGCTTTCCTGCGCACTGTAGCCTCAAAAGCACCGTTTTTCACTTTCGGCGCTGCTTGGAGCAAAAAAGACAAACGTCCAGCTTTTGCTGCTACAGCAAAGGTGCCAGCGGGGAAAAGTGATGCTGGTCCTCACTGCCTCCTGGAACCCCTTCAAATGCCCCAGACAATTTGGCCCTCTCTGCTTTCCTGCGGACTCTAGCCTCAAAAGCACCTTTTTTCACTTTTGGCGCCCCCCGGAGGAAAAAAAAAAAAACGTCCAGGTTTTGCTGCCACAGCAAAGGTGCCAGCGGGGAAAAGTGATGCTGGTCCTCACTGCCTCCTAGAACCCCTTCAAATGCCCCAGACAATTTGGCCCTCTCTGCTTTCCTGCAGACTCTAGCCTCAAAACACCTTTTTTCACTTTCGGCGGCCTCGGGAGAAAAAAAAAGACAAACGTCCAGCTTTTGCTGCTACAGCAAAGGTGCCAGCGGGGAAAAGTGATGCTGGTCCTCACTGCCTCCTGGAACCCCTTCAAATGCCCCAGACAATTTGGCCCTCTCTGCTTTCCTGCTAACTCTAGCCTCAAAAGCACCTTTTTTGAACTTTCGGTGCTGTTTGGAGCAAAAAAGCAAAACGTCCAGCTTTTGCTGCCACAGCAAAGGTGCCAGCGGGGAAAAGTGATGCTGGTCCTCACTGCCTCCTGGAACCCCTTCAAATGCCCCACACAATTTGGCCCTCTCTGCTTTCCTGCTAACTCTAGCCTCAAAAGCACCTTTTTTCACTTTCGGCGCTGTTTGGAGCAAAAAAGACAAACGTCCAGGTTTTGCTGACACAGCAAAGGTGCCAGCGGGGAAAAGTGATGCTGGTCCTCACTGCCTCCTGGAACCCCTTCAAATGCCCCAGACAATTTGGCCCTCTCTGCTTTCCTGCGCACTGTAGCCTCAAAAGCACCGTTTTTCACTTTCGGCGCTGCTTGGAGCAAAAAAGACAAACGTCCAGCTTTTGCTGCTACAGCCAAGGTGCCAGCGGGGAAAAGTGATGCTGGTCCTCACTGCCTCCTGGAACCCCTTCAAATGCCCCAGACAATTTGGCCCTCTCTGCTTTCCTGCGGACTCTAGCCTCAAAAGCACCTTTTTTCACTTTTGGCGCCCCCCGGAGGAAAAAAAACAAACGTCCAGGTTTTGCTGCCACAGCAAAGGTGCCAGCGGGGAAAAGTGATGCTGGTCCTCACTGCCTCCTAGAACCCCTTCAAATGCCCCAGACAATTTGGCCCTCTCTGCTTTCCTGCGCACTCTAGCCTCAAAAGCACCTTTTTTCACTTTCGGCGCTGTTTGATGCAAATAAGACAAACGTCCAGCTTTTGCTGCCACAGCAAAGGTGCCAGCGGTGAAAAGTGATGCTGGTCCTCACTGCCTCCTGGAACCCCTTCAAATGCCCCACACAATTTGGCCCTCTCTGCTTTCCTGCGCACTCTAGCCTCAAAAGCACCGTTTTTCACTTTCGGCGCTGCTTGGAGCAAAAAAGACAAACGTCCAGCTTTTGCTGCTACAGCCAAGGTGCCAGCGGGGAAAAGTGATGCTGGTCCTCACTGCCTCCTGGAACCCCTTCAAATGCCCCAGACAATTTGGCCCTCTCTGCTTTCCTGCGGACTCTAGCCTCAAAAGCACCTTTTTTCACTTTTGGCGCCCCCCGGAGGAAAAAAAACAAACGTCCAGGTTTTGCTGCCACAGCAAAGGTGCCAGCGGGGAAAAGTGATGCTGGTCCTCACTGCCTCCTAGAACCCCTTCAAATGCCCCAGACAATTTGGCCCTCTCTGCTTTCCTGCGGACTCTAGCCTCAAAAGCACCTTTTTTCACTTTCGGCACGCTCCGGAGCAAAAAAGACAAACGTCCAGCTTTTGCTGCCACAGCAAAGGTGCTAGCGGGGAAAAGTGATGCTGGTCCTCACTGCCTCCTGGAACCCCTTCAAATGCCCCAAACAATTTGGCCGTCTCTGCTTTCCTGCGCACTCTAGCCTCAAAAGCACCTTTTTTCACTTTCGGCGCTGTTTGATTCAAAAAAGACAAACGTCCAGCTTTTGCTGCCACAGCAAAGGTGCCAGCGGGGAAAAGTGATGCTGGTCCTCACTGCCTCCTGGAACCCCTTCAAATGCCCCAGACAATTTGGCCCTCTCTGCTTTCCTGCTAACTCTAGCCTCAAAAGCACCTTTTTTGAACTTTCGGTGCTGTTTGGAGAAAAAAGAAAAACGTCCAGCTTTTGCTGCCACAGCAAAGGTGCCAGCGGGGAAAAGTGATGCTGGTCCTCACTGCCTCCTGGAACCCCTTCAAATGCCCCACACAATTTGGCCCTCTCTGCTTTCCTGCTAACTCTAGCCTCAAAAGCACCTTTTTTCACTTTCGGCGCTGTTTGATGCAAATAAGACAAACGTCCAGCTTTTGCTGCCACAGCAAAGGTGCCAGCGAGGAAAAGTGATGCTGGTCCTCACTGCCTCCTGGAACCCCTTCAAACACCCCAGACAATTTGGCCCTCTCTTCTTTCCTGCAGACTCTAGCCTCAAAAGCACCTTTTTTCACTTTCGGCGCTGTTTGATGCAAAAAAGACAAACGTCCAGCTTTTGCTGCCACAGCAAAGGTGCCAGCGGGGAAAAGTGATGCTGGTCCTCACTGCCTCCTGGAACCCCTTCAAATGCCCCAGACAATTTGGCCCTCTCTGCTTTCCTGCGCACTCTAGCCTCAAAAGCACCTTTTTTCACTTTTAACGCCCCCCGGAGGAAAAAAAACAAACGTCCAGCTTTTGCTGCCACAGCAAAGGTGCCAGCGGGGAAAAGTGATGCTGGTCCTCATTGCCTCCTGGAACCCCTTCAAATGCCCCAGACAATTTGGCCCTCTCTGCTTTCCTGCTAACTCTAGCCTCAAAAGCACCTTTTTTCAATTTCAACGCTGTTTGGAGCAAAAAAGACAAAAGTCCAGGTTTTGCTGCCACAGCAAAGGTGCCAGCGGGGAAAAGTGATGCTGGTCCTCACTGCCTCCTGGAACCCCTTCAAATGCCCCAGACAATTTGGCCCTCTCTGCTTTTCTGCAGACTCCATCCTCAAAAGCACCTGTTTTCACTTTCAGCGCTGTTTGGAGCAAAAAAGACAAACGTCCGGGTTTTGCTGCCACAGCAAAGGTGCCAGCGGGGAAAAGTGATGCTGGTCCTCACTGCCTCCTGTAACACCTTCAAATGCCCCAGACAATTTGGCCCTCTCTGCTTTCCTGCGCACTGTAGCCTCAAAAGCACCGTTTTTCACTTTCGGCGCTGCTTGGAGCAAAAAAGACAAACGTCCAGCTTTTGCTGCTACAGCAAAGGTGCCAGCGGGGAAAAGTGATGCTGGTCCTCACTGCCTCCTGGAACCCCTTCAAATGCCCCAGACAATTTGGCCCTCTCTGCTTTCCTGCGGACTCTAGCCTCAAAAGCACCTTTTTTCACTTTTGGCGCCCCCCGGAGGAAAAAAAAAAAACGTCCAGGTTTTGCTGCCACAGCAAAGGTGCCAGCGGGGAAAAGTGATGCTGGTCCTCACTGCCTCCTAGAACCCCTTCAAATGCCCCAGACAATTTGGCCCTCTCTGCTTTCCTGCAGACTCTAGCCTCAAAACACCTTTTTTCACTTTCGGCGGCCTCGGGAGAAAAAAAAAGACAAACGTCCAGCTTTTGCTGCTACAGCAAAGGTGCCAGCGGGGAAAAGTGATGCTGGTCCTCACTGCCTCCTGGAACCCCTTCAAATGCCCCAGACAATTTGGCCCTCTCTGCTTTCCTGCTAACTCTAGCCTCAAAAGCACCTTTTTTGAACTTTCGGTGCTGTTTGGAGCAAAAAAGCAAAACGTCCAGCTTTTGCTGCCACAGCAAAGGTGCCAGCGGGGAAAAGTGATGCTGGTCCTCACTGCCTCCTGGAACCCCTTCAAATGCCCCACACAATTTGGCCCTCTCTGCTTTCCTGCTAACTCTAGCCTCAAAAGCACCTTTTTTCACTTTCGGCGCTGTTTGGAGCAAAAAAGACAAACGTCCAGGTTTTGCTGACACAGCAAAGGTGCCAGCGGGGAAAAGTGATGCTGGTCCTCACTGCCTCCTGGAACCCCTTCAAATGCCCCAGACAATTTGGCCCTCTCTGCTTTCCTGCGCACTGTAGCCTCAAAAGCACCGTTTTTCACTTTCGGCGCTGCTTGGAGCAAAAAAGACAAACGTCCAGCTTTTGCTGCTACAGCCAAGGTGCCAGCGGGGAAAAGTGATGCTGGTCCTCACTGCCTCCTGGAACCCCTTCAAATGCCCCAGACAATTTGGCCCTCTCTGCTTTCCTGCGGACTCTAGCCTCAAAAGCACCTTTTTTCACTTTTGGCGCCCCCCGGAGGAAAAAAAACAAACGTCCAGGTTTTGCTGCCACAGCAAAGGTGCCAGCGGGGAAAAGTGATGCTGGTCCTCACTGCCTCCTAGAACCCCTTCAAATGCCCCAGACAATTTGGCCCTCTCTGCTTTCCTGCGCACTCTAGCCTCAAAAGCACCTTTTTTCACTTTCGGCGCTGTTTGATGCAAATAAGACAAACGTCCAGCTTTTGCTGCCACAGCAAAGGTGCCAGCGGGGAAAAGTGATGCTGGTCCTCACTGCCTCCTGGAACCCCTTCAAATGCCCCACACAATTTGGCCCTCTCTGCTTTCCTGCGCACTCTAGCCTCAAAAGCACCGTTTTTCACTTTCGGCGCTGCTTGGAGCAAAAAAGACAAACGTCCAGCTTTTGCTGCTACAGCCAAGGTGCCAGCGGGGAAAAGTGATGCTGGTCCTCACTGCCTCCTGGAACCCCTTCAAATGCCCCAGACAATTTGGCCCTCTCTGCTTTCCTGCGGACTCTAGCCTCAAAAGCACCTTTTTTCACTTTTGGCGCCCCCCGGAGGAAAAAAAACAAACGTCCAGGTTTTGCTGCCACAGCAAAGGTGCCAGCGGGGAAAAGTGATGCTGGTCCTCACTGCCTCCTAGAACCCCTTCAAATGCCCCAGACAATTTGGCCCTCTCTGCTTTCCTGCGGACTCTAGCCTCAAAAGCACCTTTTTTCACTTTCGGCACGCTCCGGAGCAAAAAAGACAAACGTCCAGCTTTTGCTGCCACAGCAAAGGTGCTAGCGGGGAAAAGTGATGCTGGTCCTCACTGCCTCCTGGAACCCCTTCAAATGCCCCAAACAATTTGGCCGTCTCTGCTTTCCTGCGCACTCTAGCCTCAAAAGCACCTTTTTTCACTTTCGGCGCTGTTTGATTCAAAAAAGACAAACGTCCAGCTTTTGCTGCCACAGCAAAGGTGCCAGCGGGGAAAAGTGATGCTGGTCCTCACTGCCTCCTGGAACCCCTTCAAATGCCCCAGACAATTTGGCCCTCTCTGCTTTCCTGCTAACTCTAGCCTCAAAAGCACCTTTTTTGAACTTTCGGTGCTGTTTGGAGAAAAAAGAAAAACGTCCAGCTTTTGCTGCCACAGCAAAGGTGCCAGCGGGGAAAAGTGATGCTGGTCCTCACTGCCTCCTGGAACCCCTTCAAATGCCCCACACAATTTGGCCCTCTCTGCTTTCCTGCTAACTCTAGCCTCAAAAGCACCTTTTTTCACTTTCGGCGCTGTTTGATGCAAATAAGACAAACGTCCAGCTTTTGCTGCCACAGCAAAGGTGCCAGCGAGGAAAAGTGATGCTGGTCCTCACTGCCTCCTGGAACCCCTTCAAACACCCCAGACAATTTGGCCCTCTCTTCTTTCCTGCAGACTCTAGCCTCAAAAGCACCTTTTTTCACTTTCGGCGCTGTTTGATGCAAAAAAGACAAACGTCCAGCTTTTGCTGCCACAGCAAAGGTGCCAGCGGGGAAAAGTGATGCTGGTCCTCACTGCCTCCTGGAACCCCTTCAAATGCCCCAGACAATTTGGCCCTCTCTGCTTTCCTGCGCACTCTAGCCTCAAAAGCACCTTTTTTCACTTTTAACGCCCCCCGGAGGAAAAAAAACAAACGTCCAGCTTTTGCTGCCACAGCAAAGGTGCCAGCGGGGAAAAGTGATGCTGGTCCTCATTGCCTCCTGGAACCCCTTCAAATGCCCCAGACAATTTGGCCCTCTCTGCTTTCCTGCTAACTCTAGCCTCAAAAGCACCTTTTTTCAATTTCAACGCTGTTTGGAGCAAAAAAGACAAAAGTCCAGGTTTTGCTGCCACAGCAAAGGTGCCAGCGGGGAAAAGTGATGCTGGTCCTCACTGCCTCCTGGAACCCCTTCAAATGCCCCAGACAATTTGGCCCTCTCTGCTTTTCTGCAGACTCCATCCTCAAAAGCACCTGTTTTCACTTTCAGCGCTGTTTGGAGCAAAAAAGACAAACGTCCGGGTTTTGCTGCCACAGCAAAGGTGCCAGCGGGGAAAAGTGATGCTGGTCCTCACTGCCTCCTGGAACACCTTCAAATGCCCCAGACAATTTGGCCCTCTCTGCTTTCCTGCAGACTCCATCCTCAAAAGCACCTGTTTTCACTTTCAGCGCTGTTTGGAGCAAAAAAGACAAACGTCCGGGTTTTGCTGCCACAGCAAAGGTGCCAGCGGGGAAAAGTGATGCTGGTCCTCACTGCCTCCTGGAATCCCTTCAAACGCCTCAGACAATTTGGCCCTCTCTGCTTTCCTGCAGACTCCATCCTCAAAAGCACCTGTTTTCACTTTCAGCGCTGTTTGGAGCAAAAAAGACAAACGTCCGGGTTTTGCTGCCACAGCAAAGGTGCCAGCGGGGAAAAGTGATGCTGGTCCTCACTGCCTCCTGGAACACCTTCAAATGCCCCAGACAATTTGGCACTCTCTGCTTTCCTGCGCACTCTAGCCTCAAAAGCACCTTTTTTGACTTTCGGCGCTCTCCGGAAAAAAAAATACAAACGTCCAGGTTTTGCTGCCACAGCAAAGGTGCTAGCGGGGAAAAGTGATGCTGGTCCTCACTGCCTCCTGGAACACCTTCAAATGCACCAGACAATTTGGCCCTCTCTGCTTTCCTGCACACTCTAGCCTCAAAAGCACCTTTTTTCACTTTCGGCGCTGTTTGATGCAAATAAGACAAACGTCCAGCTTTTGCTGCCACAGCAAAGGTGCCAGCGGGGAAAAGTGATGCTGGTCCTCACTGCCTCCTGGAACCCCTTCAAATGCCCCACACAATTTGGCCCTCTCTGCTTTCCTGCGCACTCTAGCCTCAAAAGCACCGTTTTTCATTTTCGGCGCTGTTTGGAGAAAAAAAGATAAACGTCCAGGTTTTGCTGCCACAGCAAAGGTGCCAGCGGGGAAAAGTGATGCTGGTCCTCACTGCCTCCTGGAACCCCTTCAAATGCCCCAGACAATTTGGCCCTCTCTGCTTTCCTGCGCACTCTAGCCTCAAAAGCACCGTTTTTCACTTTAGGCGCTGTTTGGAGCAAAAAAGACAAACGTCCAGCTTTTGCTGACACAGCAAAGTTGCCAGCGGGGAAAAGTGATGCTGGTCCTCACTGCCTCCTGGAACACCTTCAAATGCCCCAGACAATTTGGCCCTCTCTGCTTTCCTGCGCACTGTAGCCTCAAAAGCACCTTTTTTCACTTTCGGCGCTGTTTGATGCAAAAAAGACAAACGTCCAGCTTTTGCTGCCACAGCAAAGGTGCCAGCGGGGAAAAGTGATGCTGGTCCTCACTGCCTCCTGGAACCCCTTCAAATGCCCCAGACAATTTGGCCCTCTCTGCTTTCCTGCGCACTCTAGCCTCAAAAGCACCTTTTTTCACTTTTAACGCCCCCCGGAGGAAAAAAAACAAACGTCCAGCTTTTGCTGCCACAGCAAAGGTGCCAGCGGGGAAAAGTGATGCTGGTCCTCATTGCCTCCTGGAACCCCTTCAAATGCCCCAGACAATTTGGCCCTCTCTGCTTTCCTGCTAACTCTAGCCTCAAAAGCACCTTTTTTCAATTTCAACGCTGTTTGGAGCAAAAAAGACAAAAGTCCAGGTTTTGCTGCCACAGCAAAGGTGCCAGCGGGGAAAAGTGATGCTGGTCCTCACTGCCTCCTGGAACCCCTTCAAATGCCCCAGACAATTTGGCCCTCTCTGCTTTTCTGCAGACTCCATCCTCAAAAGCACCTGTTTTCACTTTCAGCGCTGTTTGGAGCAAAAAAGACAAACGTCCGGGTTTTGCTGCCACAGCAAAGGTGCCAGCGGGGAAAAGTGATGCTGGTCCTCACTGCCTCCTGGAACACCTTCAAATGCCCCAGACAATTTGGCCCTCTCTGCTTTCCTGCAGACTCCATCCTCAAAAGCACCTGTTTTCACTTTCAGCGCTGTTTGGAGCAAAAAAGACAAACGTCCGGGTTTTGCTGCCACAGCAAAGGTGCCAGCGGGGAAAAGTGATGCTGGTCCTCACTGCCTCCTGGAATCCCTTCAAACGCCTCAGACAATTTGGCCCTCTCTGCTTTCCTGCAGACTCCATCCTCAAAAGCACCTGTTTTCACTTTCAGCGCTGTTTGGAGCAAAAAAGACAAACGTCCGGGTTTTGCTGCCACAGCAAAGGTGCCAGCGGGGAAAAGTGATGCTGGTCCTCACTGCCTCCTGGAACACCTTCAAATGCCCCAGACAATTTGGCACTCTCTGCTTTCCTGCGCACTCTAGCCTCAAAAGCACCTTTTTTGACTTTCGGCGCTCTCCGGAAAAAAAAATACAAACGTCCAGGTTTTGCTGCCACAGCAAAGGTGCTAGCGGGGAAAAGTGATGCTGGTCCTCACTGCCTCCTGGAACACCTTCAAATGCACCAGACAATTTGGCCCTCTCTGCTTTCCTGCACACTCTAGCCTCAAAAGCACCTTTTTTCACTTTCGGCGCTGTTTGATGCAAATAAGACAAACGTCCAGCTTTTGCTGCCACAGCAAAGGTGCCAGCGGGGAAAAGTGATGCTGGTCCTCACTGCCTCCTGGAACCCCTTCAAATGCCCCACACAATTTGGCCCTCTCTGCTTTCCTGCGCACTCTAGCCTCAAAAGCACCGTTTTTCATTTTCGGCGCTGTTTGGAGAAAAAAAGATAAACGTCCAGGTTTTGCTGCCACAGCAAAGGTGCCAGCGGGGAAAAGTGATGCTGGTCCTCACTGCCTCCTGGAACCCCTTCAAATGCCCCAGACAATTTGGCCCTCTCTGCTTTCCTGCGCACTCTAGCCTCAAAAGCACCGTTTTTCACTTTAGGCGCTGTTTGGAGCAAAAAAGACAAACGTCCAGCTTTTGCTGACACAGCAAAGTTGCCAGCGGGGAAAAGTGATGCTGGTCCTCACTGCCTCCTGGAACACCTTCAAATGCCCCAGACAATTTGGCCCTCTCTGCTTTCCTGCGCACTGTAGCCTCAAAAGCACCGTTTTTCACTTTCGGCGCTGCTTGGAGCAAAAAAGACAAACGTCCAGCTTTTGCTGCTACAGCAAAGGTGCCAGCGGGGAAAAGTGATGCTGGTCCTCACTGCCTCCTGGAACCCCTTCAAATGCCCCAGACAATTTGGCCCTCTCTGCTTTCCTGCGGACTCTAGCCTCAAAAGCACCTTTTTTCACTTTTGGCGCCCCCCGGAGGAAAAAAGACAAACGTCCAGCTTTTGCTGCTACAGCAAATGTGCCAGCAGGGAAAAGTGATGCTGGTCCTCACTGCCTCCTGGAACCCCTTCAAATGCCCCAGACAATTTGGCCCTCTCTGCTTTTCTGCAGACTCCATCCTCAAGAGCACCTGTTTTCACTTTCAGCGCTGTTTGGAGCAAAAAAGAAAAACATCCGGGTTTTGCTGCCACAGCAAAGGTGCCAGCGGGGAAAAGTGATGCTGGTCCTCACTGCCTCCTGGAACACCTTCAAATGCCCCAGACAATTTGGCCCTCTCTGCTTTCCTGCAGACTCCATCCTCAAAAGCACCTGTTTTCACTTTCAGCGCTGTTTGGAGCAAAAAAGACAAACGTCCGGGTTTTGCTGCCACAGCAAAGGTGCCAGCGGGGAAAAGTGATGCTGGTCCTCACTGCCTCCTGGAATCCCTTCAAACGCCTCAGACAATTTGGCCCTCTCTGCTTTCCTGCAGACTCCATCCTCAAAAGCACCTGTTTTCACTTTCAGCGCTGTTTGGAGCAAAAAAGACAAACGTCCGGGTTTTGCTGCCACAGCAAAGGTGCCAGCGGGGAAAAGTGATGCTGGTCCTCACTGCCTCCTGGAACACCTTCAAATGCCCCAGACAATTTGGCACTCTCTGCTTTCCTGCGCACTCTAGCCTCAAAAGCACCTTTTTTGACTTTCGGGGCTCTCCGGAAAAAAAAAGAAAAACGTCCAGGTTTTGCTGCCACAGCAAAGGTCCTAGCGGGGAAAAGTGATGCTGGTCCTCACTGCCTCCTGGAACACCTTCAAATGCACCAGACAATTTGGCCCTCTCTGCTTTCCTGCGCACTCTAGCCTCAAAAGCACCTTTTTTCACTTTCGGCGCTGTTTGATGCAAATAAGACAAACGTCCAGCTTTTGCTGCCACAGCAAAGGTGCCAGCGGGGAAAAGTGATGCTGGTCCTCACTGCCTCCTGGAACCCCTTCAAATGCCCCACACAATTTGGCCCTCTCTGCTTTCCTGCGCACTCTAGCCTCAAAAGCACCGTTTTTCATTTTCGGCGCTGTTTGGAGAAAAAAAGATAAACGTCCAGGTTTTGCTGCCACAGCAAAGGTGCCAGCGGGGAAAAGTGATGCTGGTCCTCACTGCCTCCTGGAACCCCTTCAAATGCCCCAGACAATTTGGCCCTCTCTGCTTTCCTGCGCACTCTAGCCTCAAAAGCACCGTTTTTCACTTTAGGCGCTGTTTGGAGCAAAAAAGACAAACGTCCAGCTTTTGCTGACACAGCAAAGTTGCCAGCGGGGAAAAGTGATGCTGGTCCTCACTGCCTCCTGGAACACCTTCAAATGCCCCAGACAATTTGGCCCTCTCTGCTTTCCTGCGCACTGTAGCCTCAAAAGCACCGTTTTTCACTTTCGGCGCTGCTTGGAGCAAAAAAGACAAACGTCCAGCTTTTGCTGCTACAGCAAAGGTGCCAGCGGGGAAAAGTGATGCTGGTCCTCACTGCCTCCTGGAACCCCTTCAAATGCCCCAGACAATTTGGCCCTCTCTGCTTTCCTGCGGACTCTAGCCTCAAAAGCACCTTTTTTCACTTTTGGCGCCCCCCGGAGGAAAAAAAACAAACGTCCAGGTTTTGCTGCCACAGCAAAGGTGCCAGCGGGGAAAAGTGATGCTGGTCCTCACTGCCTCCTAGAACCCCTTCAAATGCCCCAGACAATTTGGCCCTCTCTGCTTTCCTGCAGACTCTAGCCTCAAAACACCTTTTTTCACTTTCGGCGGCCTCGGGAGAAAAAAAAAGACAAACGTCCAGCTTTTGCTGCTACAGCAAAGGTGCCAGCGGGGAAAAGTGATGCTGGTCCTCACTGCCTCCTGGAACCCCTTCAAATGCACCACACAATTTGCCCCTCTCTGCTTTCCTGCTAACTCTAGCCTCAAAAGCACCTTTTTTGAACTTTCGGTGCTGTTTGGAGCAAAAAAGAAAAACGTCCAGCTTTTGCTGCCACAGCAAAGGTGCCAGCGGGGAAAAGTGATGCTGGTCCTCACTGCCTCCTGGAACACCTTCAAATGCACCAGACAATTTGGCCCTCTCTGCTTTCCTGCGCACTCTAGCCTCAAAAGCACCTTTTTTCACTTTCTGCGCACTGCGGAGGAAAAAAGACAAACGTCCAGCTTTTGCTGCCACAGCAAAGGTGCCAGCGGGGAAAAGTGATGCTGGTCCTCACTGCCTCCTGGAACCCCTTCAAATGCCCCACACAATTTGGCCCTCTCTGCTTTCCTGCGGACTCTAGCCTCAAAAGCACCTTTTTTCACTTTTGGCGCCCCCCGGAGGAAAAAAAACAAACGTCCAGGTTTTGCTGCCACAGCAAAGGTGCCAGCGGGGAAAAGTGATGCTGGTCCTCACTGCCTCCTAGAACCCCTTCAAATGCCCCAGACAATTTGGCCCTCTCTGCTTTCCTGCAGACTCTAGCCTCAAAACACCTTTTTTCACTTTCGGCGGCCTCGGGAGAAAAAAAAAGACAAACGTCCAGCTTTTGCTGCTACAGCAAAGGTGCCAGCGGGGAAAAGTGATGCTGGTCCTCACTGCCTCCTGGAACCCCTTCAAATGCCCCAGACAATTTGGCCCTCTCTGCTTTCCTGCTAACTCTAGCCTCAAAAGCACCTTTTTTGAACTTTCGGTGCTGTTTGGAGCAAAAAAGAAAAACGTCCAGCTTTTGCTGCCACAGCAAAGGTGCCAGCGGGGAAAAGTGATGCTGGTCCTCACTGCCTCCTGGAACCCCTTCAAATGCCCCACACAATTTGGCCCTCTCTGCTTTCCTGCTAACTCTAGCCTCAAAAGCACCTTTTTTCACTTTCGGCGCTGTTTGGAGCAAAAAAGACAAACGTCCAGGTTTTGCTGCCACAGCAAAGGTGCCAGCGGGGAAAAGTGATGCTGGTCCTCACTGCCTCCTGGAACACCTTCAAATGCCCCAGACAATTTGGCCCTCTCTGCTTTCCTGCGCACTGTAGCCTCAAAAGCACCGTTTTTCACTTTCGGCGCTGCTTGGAGCAAAAAAGACAAACGTCCAGCTTTTGCTGCTACAGCCAAGGTGCCAGCGGGGAAAAGTGATGCTGGTCCTCACTGCCTCCTGGAACCCCTTCAAATGCCCCAGACAATTTGGCCCTCTCTGCTTTCCTGCTAACTCTAGCCTCAAAAGCACCTTTTTTCACTTTCGGCGCTGTTTGGAGCAAAAAAGACAAAAGTCCAGGTTTTGCTGCCACAGCAAAGGTGCCAGGGGGGAAAAGTGATGCTGGTCCTCACTGCCTCCTGGAACCCCTTCAAATGCCCCAGACAATTTGGCCCTCTCTGCTTTCCTGCGCACTCTAGCCTCAAAAGCACCTTTTTTCACTTTTAACGCCCCCCGGAGGAAAAAAAACAAACGTCCAGGTTTTGCTGCCACAGCAAAGGTGCCAGCGGGGAAAAGTGATGCTGGTCCTCACTGCCTCCTGGAACCCCTTCAAATGCCCCAGACAATTTGGCCCTCTCTGCTTTCCTGCTAACTCTAGCCTCAAAAGCACCTTTTTTCACTTTCAACGCTGTTTGGAGCAAAAAAGACAAAAGTCCAGGTTTTGCTGCCACAGCAAAGGTGCCAGCGGGGAAAAGTGATGCTGGTCCTCACTGCCTCCTGGAACCCCTTCAAATGCCCCAGACAATTTGGCCCTCTCTGCTTTTCTGCAGACTCCATCCTCAAAAGCACCTGTTTTCACTTTCAGCGCTGTTTGGAGCAAAAAAGACAAACGTCCGGGTTTTGCTGCCACAGCAAAGGTGCCAGCGGGGAAAAGTGATGCTGGTCCTCACTGCCTCCTGGAACCCCTTCAAATGCCCCAGACAATTTGGCCCTCTCTGCTTTCCTGCGGACTCTAGCCTCAAAAGCACCTTTTTTCACTTTTGGCGCCCCCCGGAGGAAAAAAAACAAACGTCCAGGTTTTGCTGCCACAGCAAAGGTGCCAGCGGGGAAAAGTGATGCTGGTCCTCACTGCCTCCTAGAACCCCTTCAAATGCCCCAGACAATTTGGCCCTCTCTGCTTTCCTGCGGACTCTAGCCTCAAAAGCACCTTTTTTCACTTTCGGCACGCTCCGGAGCAAAAAAGACAAACGTCCAGCTTTTGCTGCCACAGCAAAGGTGCTAGCGGGGAAAAGTGATGCTGGTCCTCACTGCCTCCTGGAACCCCTTCAAATGCCCCAAACAATTTGGCCGTCTCTGCTTTCCTGCGCACTCTAGCCTCAAAAGCACCTTTTTTCACTTTCGGCGCTGTTTGATTCAAAAAAGACAAACGTCCAGCTTTTGCTGCCACAGCAAAGGTGCCAGCGGGGAAAAGTGATGCTGGTCCTCACTGCCTCCTGGAACCCCTTCAAATGCCCCAGACAATTTGGCCCTCTCTGCTTTCCTGCTAACTCTAGCCTCAAAAGCACCTTTTTTGAACTTTCGGTGCTGTTTGGAGCAAAAAAGACAAACGTCCAGCTTTTGCTGCCACAGCAAAGGTGCCAGCGGGGAAAAGTGATGCTGGTCCTCACTGCCTCCTGGAACCCCTTCAAATGCCCCACACAATTTGGCCCTCTCTGCTTTCCTGCTAACTCTAGCCTCAAAAGCACCTTTTTTCACTTTCGGCGCTGTTTGATGCAAATAAGACAAACGTCCAGCTTTTGCTGCCACAGCAAAGGTGCCAGCGAGGAAAAGTGATGCTGGTCCTCACTGCCTCCTGGAACCCCTTCAAATGCCCCAGACAATTTGGCCCTCTCTGCTTTTCTGCAGACTCCATCCTCAAAAGCACCTGTTTTCACTTTCAGCGCTGTTTGGAGCAAAAAAGACAAACGTCCGGGTTTTGCTGCCACAGCAAAGGTGCCAGCGGGGAAAAGTGATGCTGGTCCTCACTGCCTCCTGGAACACCTTCAAATGCCCCAGACAATTTGGCCCTCTCTGCTTTCCTGCAGACTCCATCCTCAAAAGCACCTGTTTTCACTTTCAGCGCTGTTTGGAGCAAAAAAGACAAACGTCCGGGTTTTGCTGCCACAGCAAAGGTGCCAGCGGGGAAAAGTGATGCTGGTCCTCACTGCCTCCTGGAATCCCTTCAAACGCCTCAGACAATTTGGCCCTCTCTGCTTTCCTGCAGACTCCATCCTCAAAAGCACCTGTTTTCACTTTCAGCGCTGTTTGGAGCAAAAAAGACAAACGTCCGGGTTTTGCTGCCACAGCAAAGGTGCCAGCGGGGAAAAGTGATGCTGGTCCTCACTGCCTCCTGGAACACCTTCAAATGCCCCAGACAATTTGGCACTCTCTGCTTTCCTGCGCACTCTAGCCTCAAAAGCACCTTTTTTGACTTTCGGCGCTCTCCGGAAAAAAAAAGACAAACGTCCAGGTTTTGCTGCCACAGCAAAGGTGCTAGCGGGGAAAAGTGATGCTGGTCCTCACTGCCTCCTGGAACACCTTCAAATGCACCAGACAATTTGGCCCTCTCTGCTTTCCTGCGGACTCTAGCCTCAAAAGCACCTTTTTTCACTTTCGGCGCTGTTTGATGCAAATAAGACAAACGTCCAGCTTTTGCTGCCACAGCAAAGGTGCCAGCGGGGAAAAGTGATGCTGGTCCTCACTGCCTCCTGGAACACCTTCAAATGCCCCACACAATTTGGCCCTCTCTGCTTTCCTGCGCACTCTAGCCTCAAAAGCACCGTTTTTCATTTTCGGCGCTGTTTGGAGAAAAAAAGATAAACGTCCAGGTTTTGCTGCCACAGCAAAGGTGCCAGCGGGGAAAAGTGATGCTGGTCCTCACTGCCTCCTGGAACCCCTTCAAATGCCCCAGACAATTTGGCCCTCTCTGCTTTCCTGCGCACTCTAGCCTCAAAAGCACCGTTTTTCACTTTAGGCGCTGTTTGGAGCAAAAAAGACAAACGTCCAGCTTTTGCTGACACAGCAAAGTTGCCAGCGGGGAAAAGTGATGCTGGTCCTCACTGCCTCCTGGAACACCTTCAAATGCCCCAGACAATTTGGCCCTCTCTGCTTTCCTGCGCACTGTAGCCTCAAAAGCACCGTTTTTCACTTTCGGCGCTGCTTGGAGCAAAAAAGACAAACGTCCAGCTTTTGCTGCTACAGCAAAGGTGCCAGCGGGGAAAAGTGATGCTGGTCCTCACTGCCTCCTGGAACCCCTTCAAATGCCCCAGACAATTTGGCCCTCTCTGCTTTCCTGCGGACTCTAGCCTCAAAAGCACCTTTTTTCACTTTTGGCGCCCCCCGGAGGAAAAAAAACAAACGTCCAGGTTTTGCTGCCACAGCAAAGGTGCCAGCGGGGAAAAGTGATGCTGGTCCTCACTGCCTCCTAGAACCCCTTCAAATGCCCCAGACAATTTGGCCCTCTCTGCTTTCCTGCAGACTCTAGCCTCAAAACACCTTTTTTCACTTTCGGCGGCCTCGGGAGAAAAAAAAAGACAAACGTCCAGCTTTTGCTGCTACAGCAAAGGTGCCAGCGGGGAAAAGTGATGCTGGTCCTCACTGCCTCCTGGAACCCCTTCAAATGCCCCACACAATTTGGCCCTCTCTGCTTTCCTGCGGACTCTAGCCTCAAAAGCACCTTTTTTCACTTTCGGCGCTGTTTGGAGCAAAAAAGACAAACGTCCAGGTTTTGCTGCCACAGCAAAGGTGCCAGCGGGGAAAAGTGATGCTGGTCCTCACTGCCTCCTGGAACCCCTTCAAATGCCCCAGACAATTTGGCCCTCTCTGCTTTCCTGCGCACTGTAGCCTCAAAAGAACCGTTTTTCACTTTCGGCGCTGCTTGGAGCAAAAAAGACAAACGTCCAGCTTCTGCTGCTACAGCCAAGGTGCCAGCGGGGAAAAGTGATGCTGGTCCTCACTGCCTCCTGGAACCCCTTCAAATGCCCCAGACAATTTGGCCCTCTCTGCTTTCCTGCTAACTCTAGCCTCAAAAGCACCTTTTTTCACTTTTGGCGCCCCCCGGAGGAAAAAAAACAAACGTCCAGGTTTTGCTGCCACAGCAAAGGTGCCAGCGGGGAAAAGTGATGCTGGTCCTCACTGCCTCCTAGAACCCCTTCAAATGCCCCAGACAATTTGGCCCTCTCTGCTTTCCTGCAGACTCTAGCCTCAAAACACATTTTTTCACTTTCGGCGCCCTCCGGAGCAAAAAAAAAGACAAACGTCCAGGTTTTGCTGCCACAGCAAAGGTGCCAGCGGGGAAAGTGATGCTGGTCCTCACTGCCTCCTGGAACCCCTTCAAATGCCCCAGACAATTTGGCCCTCTCTGCTTTCCTGCAGACTCTAGCCTCAAAAGCACCTTTTTTCAGTTTTGGCGCCCTCGGGAGGAAAAAAGACAAACGTCCAGCTTTTGCTGCTACAGCAAATGTGCCAGCAGGGAAAAGTGATGCTGGTCCTCACTGCCTCCTGGAACCCCTTCAAATGCCCCACACAATTTGGCCCTCTCTGCTTTCCTGCTAACTCTAGCCTCAAAAGCACCTTTTTTCACTTTCGGCGCTGTTTGATGCAAATAAGACAAACGTCCAGCTTTTGCTGCCACAGCAAAGGTGCCAGCGAGGAAAAGTGATGCTGGTCCTCACTGCCTCCTGGAACCCCTTCAAACACCCCAGACAATTTGGCCCTCTCTTCTTTCCTGCAGACTCTAGCCTCAAAAGCACCTTTTTTCACTTTCGGCGCTGTTTGATGCAAAAAAGACAAACGTCCAGCTTTTGCTGCCACAGCAAAGGTGCCAGCGGGGAAAAGTGATGCTGGTCCTCACTGCCTCCTGGAACCCCTTCAAATGCCCCAGACAATTTGGCCCTCTCTGCTTTCCTGCGGACTCTAGCCTCAAAAGCACCTTTTTTCACTTTCGGCGCTGTTTGGAGCAAAAAAGACAAAAGTCCAGGTTTTGCTGCCACAGCAAAGGTGCCAGGGGGGAAAAGTGATGCTGGTCCTCACTGCCTCCTGGAACCCCTTCAAATGCCCCAGACAATTTGGCCCTCTCTGCTTTCCTGCGCACTCTAACCTCAAAAGCACCTTTTTTCACTTTTAACGCCCCCCGGAGGAAAAAAAACAAACGTCCAGCTTTTGCTGCCACAGCAAAGGTGCCAGCGGGGAAAAGTGATGCTGGTCCTCACTGCCTCCTGGAACCCCTTCAAATGCCCCAGACAATTTGGCCCTCTCTGCTTTCCTGCTAACTCTAGCCTCAAAAGCACCTTTTTTCACTTTCAACGCTGTTTGGAGCAAAAAAGACAAAAGACCAGGTTTTGCTGCCACAGCAAAGGTGCCAGCGGGGAAAAGTGATGCTGGTCCTCACTGCCTCCTGGAACCCCTTCAAATGCCCCAGACAATTTGGCCCTCTCTGCTTTCCTGCAGACTCCATCCTCAAAAGCACCTGTTTTCACTTTCAGCGCTGTTTGGAGCAAAAAAGAAAAACGTCCGGGTTTTGCTGCCACAGCAAAGGTGCCAGCGGGGAAAAGTGATGCTGGTCCTCACTGCCTCCTGGAACCCCTTCAAATGCCCCAGACAATTTGGCCCTCTCTGCTTTCCTGCAGACTCCATCCTCAAAAGCACCTGTTTTTCACTTTCGGCGCTGCTTAGAGCAAAAAAGACAAACGTCCAGCTTTTGCTGCTACAGCCAAGGTGCCAGCGGGGAAAAGTGATGCTGGTCCTCACTGCCTCCTGGAACCCCTTCAAATGCCCCAAACAATTTGGCCCTCTCTGCTTTCCTGCTAACTCTAGCCTCAAAAGCACCTTTTTTCACTTTTGGCGCCCCCCGGAGGAAAAAAAACAAACGTCCAGGTTTTGCTGCCACAGCAAAGGTGCCAGCGGGGAAAAGTGATGCTGGTCCTCACTGCCTCCTAGAACCCCTTCAAATGCCCCAGACAATTTGGCCCTCTCTGCTTTCCTGCGGACTCTAGCCTCAAAAGCACCTTTTTTCACTTTCGGCACGCTCCGGAGCAAAAAAGACAAACGTCCAGCTTTTGCTGCCACAGCAAAGGTGCTAGCGGGGAAAAGTGATGCTGGTCCTCACTGCCTCCTGGAACCCCTTCAAATGCCCCAAACAATTTGGCCGTCTCTGCTTTCCTGCGCACTCTAGCCTCAAAAGCACCTTTTTTCACTTTCGGCGCTGTTTGATTCAAAAAAGACAAACGTCCAGCTTTTGCTGCCACAGCAAAGGTGCCAGCGGGGAAAAGTGATGCTGGTCCTCACTGCCTCCTGGAACCCCTTCAAATGCCCCAGACAATTTGGCCCTCTCTGCTTTCCTGCTAACTCTAGCCTCAAAAGCACCTTTTTTGAACTTTCGGTGCTGTTTGGAGCAAAAAAGAAAAACGTCCAGCTTTTGCTGCCACAGCAAAGGTGCCAGCGGGGAAAAGTGATGCTGGTCCTCACTGCCTCCTGGAACCCCTTCAAATGCCCCACACAATTTGGCCCTCTCTGCTTTCCTGCTAACTCTAGCCTCAAAAGCACCTTTTTTCACTTTCGGCGCTGTTTGATGCAAATAAGACAAACGTCCAGCTTTTGCTGCCACAGCAAAGGTGCCAGCGAGGAAAAGTGATGCTGGTCCTCACTGCCTCCTGGAACCCCTTCAAACACCCCAGACAATTTGGCCCTCTCTTCTTTCCTGCAGACTCTAGCCTCAAAAGCACCTTTTTTCACTTTCGGCGCTGTTTGATGCAAAAAAGACAAACGTCCAGCTTTTGCTGCCACAGCAAAGGTGCCAGCGGGGAAAAGTGATGCTGGTCCTCACTGCCTCCTGGAACCCCTTCAAATGCCCCAGACAATTTGGCCCTCTCTGCTTTCCTGCGCACTCTAGCCTCAAAAGCACCTTTTTTCACTTTTAACGCCCCCCGGAGGAAAAAAAACAAACGTCCAGCTTTTGCTGCCACAGCAAAGGTGCCAGCGGGGAAAAGTGATGCTGGTCCTCACTGCCTCCTGGAACCCCTTCAAATGCCCCAGACAATTTGGCCCTCTCTGCTTTCCTGCTAACTCTAGCCTCAAAAGCACCTTTTTTCACTTTCAACGCTGTTTGGAGCAAAAAAGACAAAAGTCCATGTTTTGCTGCCACAGCAAAGGTGCCAGCGGGGAAAAGTGATGCTGGTCCTCACTGCCTCCTGGAACCCCTTCAAATGCCCCAGACAATTTGGCCCTCTCTGCTTTTCTGCAGACTCCATCCTCAAAAGCACCTGTTTTCACTTTCAGCGCTGTTTGGAGCAAAAAAGACAAACGTCCGGGTTTTGCTGCCACAGCAAAGGTGCCAGCGGGGAAAAGTGATGCTGGTCCTCACTGCCTCCTGGAACACCTTCAAATGCCCCAGACAATTTGGCCCTCTCTGCTTTCCTGCAGACTCCATCCTCAAAAGCACCTGTTTTCACTTTCAGCGCTGTTTGGAGCAAAAAAGACAAACGTCCGGGTTTTGCTGCCACAGCAAAGGTGCCAGCGGGGAAAAGTGATGCTGGTCCTCACTGCCTCCTGGAATCCCTTCAAACGCCTCAGACAATTTGGCCCTCTCTGCTTTCCTGCAGACTCCATCCTCAAAAGCACCTGTTTTCACTTTCAGCGCTGTTTGGAGCAAAAAAGACAAACGTCCGGGTTTTGCTGCCACAGCAAAGGTGCCAGCGGGGAAAAGTGATGCTGGTCCTCACTGCCTCCTGGAACACCTTCAAATGCCCCAGACAATTTGGCACTCTCTGCTTTCCTGCGCACTCTAGCCTCAAAAGCACCTTTTTTGACTTTCGGCGCTCTCCGGAAAAAAAAAGACAAACGTCCAGGTTTTGCTGCCACAGCAAAGGTGCTAGCAAGGAAAAGTGATGCTGGTCCTCACTGCCTCCTGGAACACCTTCAAATGCACCAGACAATTTGGCCCTCTCTGCTTTCCTGCGCACTCTAGCCTCAAAAGCACCTTTTTTCACTTTCGGCGCTGTTTGATGCAAATAAGACAAACGTCCAGCTTTTGCTGCCACAGCAAAGGTGCCAGCGGGGAAAAGTGATGCTGGTCCTCACTGCCTCCTGGAACCCCTTCAAATGCCCCACACAATTTGGCCCTCTCTGCTTTCCTGCGCACTCTAGCCTCAAAAGCACCGTTTTTCATTTTCGGCGCTGTTTGGAGAAAAAAAGATAAACGTCCAGGTTTTGCTGCCACAGCAAAGGTGCCAGCGGGGAAAAGTGATGCTGGTCCTCACTGCCTCCTGGAACCCCTTCAAATGCCCCAGACAATTTGGCCCTCTCTGCTTTCCTGCGCACTCTAGCCTCAAAAGCATTGTTTTTCACTTTAGGCGCTGTTTGGAGCAAAAAAGACAAACGTCCAGCTTTTGCTGACACAGCAAAGTTGCCAGCGGGGAAAAGTGATGCTGGTCCTCACTGCCTCCTGGAACACCTTCAAATGCCCCAGACAATTTGGCCCTCTCTGCTTTCCTGCGCACTCTAGCCTCAAAAGCACCGTTTTTCACTTTCGGCGCTGCTTGGAGCAAAATAGACAAACGTCCAGCTTTTGCTGCTACAGCAAAGGTGCCAGCGGGGAAAAGTGATGCTGGTCCTCACTGCCTCCTGGAACCCCTTCAAATGCCCCAGACAATTTGGCCCTCTCTGCTTTCCTGCGGACTCTAGCCTCAAAAGCACCTTTTTTCACTTTTGGCGCCCCCCGGAGGAAAAAAGACAAACGTCCAGCTTTTGCTGCTACAGCAAATGTGCCAGCAGGGAAAAGTGATGCTGGTCCTCACTGCCTCCTGGAACCCCTTCAAATGCCCCAGACAATTTGGCCCTCTCTGCTTTCCTGCAGACTCTAGCTTCAAAAGCACCTTTTTTAAGTTTTGGCGCCCTCGGGAGGAAAAAAGACAAACGTCCAGCTTTTGCTGCTACAGCAAATGTGCCAGCAGGGAAAAGTGATGCTGGTCCTCACTGCCTCCTGGAACCCCTTCAAATGCCCCACACAATTTGGCCCTCTCTGCTTTCCTGCTAACTCTAGCCTCAAAAGCACCTTTTTTCACTTTCGGCGCTGTTTGGAGCAAAAAAGACAAAAGTCCAGGTTTTGCTGCCACAGCAAAGGTGCCAGGGGGGAAAAGTGATGCTGGTCCTCACTGCCTCCTGGAACCCCTTCAAACACCCCAGACAATTTGGCCCTCTCTTCTTTCCTGCAGACTCTAGCCTCAAAAGCACCTTTTTTCACTTTTGGCGCTGTTTGATGCAAAAAAGACAAACGTCCAGCTTTTGCTGCCACAGCAAAGGTGCCAGCGGGGAAAAGTGATGCTGGTCCTCACTGCCTCCTGGAACCCCTTCAAATGCCCCAGACAATTTGGCCCTCTCTGCTTTCCTGCTAACTCTAGCCTCAAAAGCACCTTTTTTCACTTTCGGCGCTGTTTGGAGCAAAAAAGACAAAAGTCCAGGTTTTGCTGCCACAGCAAAGGTGCCAGCGGGGAAAAGTGATGCTGGTCCTCACTGCCTCCTGGAACCCCTTCAAATGCCCCACACAATTTGGCCCTCTCTGCTTTCCTGCGCACTCTAGCCTCAAAAGCACCTTTTTTCACTTTTAACGCCCCCCGGAGGAAAAAAAACAAACGTCCAGCTTTTGCTGCCACAGCAAAGGTGCCAGCGGGGAAAAGTGATGCTGGTCCTCACTGCCTCCTGGAACCCCTTCAAATGCCCCAGACAATTTGGCCCTCTCTGCTTTCCTGCTAACTCTAGCCTCAAAAGCACCTTTTTTCACTTTCAACGCTGTTTGGAGCAAAAAAGACAAAAGTCCAGGTTTTGCTGCCACAGCAAAGGTGCCAGCGGGGAAAAGTGATGCTGGTCCTCACTGCCTCCTGGAACCCCTTCAAATGCCCCAGACAATTTGGCCCTCTCTGCTTTTCTGCAGACTCCATCCTCAAAAGCACCTGTTTTCACTTTCAGCGCTGTTTGGAGCAAAAAAGACAAACGTCCGGGTTTTGCTGCCACAGCAAAGGTGCCAGCGGGGAAAAGTGATGCTGGTCCTCACTGCCTCCTGGAACACCTTCAAATGCCCCAGACAATTTGGCCCTCTCTGCTTTCCTGCAGACTCCATCCTCAAAAGCACCTGTTTTCACTTTCAGCGCTGTTTGGAGCAAAAAAGACAAACGTCCGGGTTTTGCTGCCACAGCAAAGGTGCCAGCGGGGAAAAGTGATGCTGGTCCTCACTGCCTCCTGGAATCCCTTCAAACGCCTCAGACAATTTGGCCCTCTCTGCTTTCCTGCAGACTCCATCCTCAAAAGCACCTGTTTTCACTTTCAGCGCTGTTTGGAGCAAAAAAGACAAACGTCCGGGTTTTGCTGCCACAGCAAAGGTGCCAGCGGGGAAAAGTGATGCTGGTCCTCACTGCCTCCTGGAACACCTTCAAATGCCCCAGACAATTTGGCACTCTCTGCTTTCCTGCGCACTCTAGCCTCAAAAGCACCTTTTTTGACTTTCGGCGCTCTCCGGAAAAAAAAAGACAAACGTCCGGGTTTTGCTGCCACAGCAAAGGTGCTAGCGGGGAAAAGTGATGCTGGTCCTCACTGCCTCCTGGAACACCTTCAAATGCACCAGACAATTTGGCCCTCTCTGCTTTCCTGCGCACTCTAGCCTCAAAAGCACCTTTTTTCACTTTCGGCGCTGTTTGATGCAAATAAGACAAACGTCCAGCTTTTGCTGCCACAGCAAAGGTGCCAGCGGGGAAAAGTGATGCTGGTCCTCACTGCCTCCTGGAACCCCTTCAAATGCCCCACACAATTTGGCCCTCTCTGCTTTCCTGCGCACTCTAGCCTCAAAAGCACCGTTTTTCATTTTCGGCGCTGTTTGGAGAAAAAAAGATAAACGTCCAGGTTTTGCTGCCACAGCAAAGGTGCCAGCGGGGAAAAGTGATGCTGGTCCTCACTGCCTCCTGGAACCCCTTCAAATGCCCCAGACAATTTGGCCCTCTCTGCTTTCCTGCGCACTCTAGCCTCAAAAGCACCGTTTTTCACTTTAGGCGCTGTTTGGAGCAAAAAAGACAAACGTCCAGCTTTTGCTGACACAGCAAAGTTGCCAGCGGGGAAAAGTGATGCTGGTCCTCACTGCCTCCTGGAACACCTTCAAATGCCCCAGACAATTTGGCCCTCTCTGCTTTCCTGCGCACTGTAGCCTCAAAAGCACCTGTTTTCACTTTCAGCGCTGTTTGGAGCAAAAAAGACAAACGTCCAGCTTTTGCTGCTACAGCAAAGGTGCCAGCGGGGAAAAGTGATGCTGGTCCTCACTGCCTCCTGGAACCCCTTCAAATGCCCCAGACAATTTGGCCCTCTCTGCTTTCCTGCGGACTCTAGCCTCAAAAGCACCTTTTTTCACTTTTGGCGCCCCCCGGAGGAAAAAAGACAAACGTCCAGCTTTTGCTGCTACAGCAAATGTGCCAGCAGGGAAAAGTGATGCTGGTCCTCACTGCCTCCTGGAACCCCTTCAAATGCCCCAGACAATTTGGCCCTCTCTGCTTTTCTGCAGACTCCATCCTCAAAAGCACCTGTTTTCACTTTCAGCGCTGTTTGGAGCAAAAAAGACAAACGTCCGGGTTTTGCTGCCACAGCAAAGGTGCCAGCGGGGAAAAGTGATGCTGGTCCTCACTGCCTCCTGGAACACCTTCAAATGCCCCAGACAATTTGGCCCTCTCTGCTTTCCTGCAGACTCCATCCTCAAAAGCACCTGTTTTCACTTTCAGCGCTGTTTGGAGCAAAAAAGAAAAACGTCCGGGTTTTGCTGCCACAGCAAAGGTGCCAGCGGGGAAAAGTGATGCTGGTCCTCACTGCCTCCTGGAATCCCTTCAAACGCCTCAGACAATTTGGCCCTCTCTGCTTTCCTGCAGACTCCATCCTCAAAAGCACCTGTTTTCACTTTCAGCGCTGTTTGGAGCAAAAAAGACAAACGTCCGGGTTTTGCTGCCACAGCAAAGGTGCCAGCGGGGAAAAGTGATGCTGGTCCTCACTGCCTCCTGGAACACCTTCAAATGCCCCAGACAATTTGGCACTCTCTGCTTTCCTGCAGACTCTAGCCTCAAAAGCACCTTTTTTGACTTTCGGCGCTCTCCGGAAAAAAAAAGACAAACGTCCAGGTTTTGCTGCCACAGCAAAGGTGCTAGCGGGGAAAAGTGATGCTGGTCCTCACTGCCTCCTGGAACACCTTCAAATGCACCAGACAATTTGGCCCTCTCTGCTTTCCTGCGCACTCTAGCCTCAAAAGCACCTTTTTTCACTTTCGGCGCTGTTTGATGCAAATAAGACAAACGTCCAGCTTTTGCTGCCACAGCAAAGGTGCCAGCGGGGAAAAGTGATGCTGGTCCTCACTGCCTCCTGGAACCCCTTCAAATGCCCCAGACAATTTGGCCCTCTCTGCTTTCCTGCGCACTCTAGCCTCAAAAGCACCGTTTTTCATTTTCGGCGCTGTTTGGAGAAAAAAAGATAAACGTCCAGGTTTTGCTGCCACAGCAAAGGTGCCAGCGGGGAAAAGTGATGCTGGTCCTCACTGCCTCCTGGAACCCCTTCAAATGCCCCAGACAATTTAGCCCTCTCTGCTTTCCTGCGCACTCTAGCCTCAAAAGCACCGTTTTTCACTTTAGGCGCTGTTTGGAGCAAAAAAGACAAACGTCCAGCTTTTGCTGACACAGCAAAGTTGCCAGCGGGGAAAAGTGATGCTGGTCCTCACTGCCTCCTGGAACCCCTTCAAATGCCCCAGACAATTTGGCCCTCTCTGCTTTCCTGCGCACTCTAGCCTCAAAAGCACCGTTTTTCACTTTCGGCGCTGCTTGGAGCAAAAAAGACAAACGTCCAGCTTTTGCTGCTACAGCCAAGGTGCCAGCGGGGAAAAGTGATGCTGGTCCTCACTGCCTCCTGGAACCCCTTCAAATGCCCCAGACAATTTGGCCCTCTCTGCTTTCCTGCGGACTCTAGCCTCAAAAGCACCTTTTTTCACTTTTGGCGCCCCCCGGAGAAAAAAAAACAAACGTCCAGGTTTTGCTGCCACAGCAAAGGTGCCAGCGGGGAAAAGTGATGCTGGTCCTCACTGCCTCCTAGAACCCCTTCAAATGCCCCAGACAATTTGGCCCTCTCTGCTTTCCTGCGGACTCTAGCCTCAAAAGCACCTTTTTTCACTTTCGGCACGCTCCGGAGCAAAAAAGACAAACGTCCATCTTTTGCTGCCACAGCAAAGGTGCTAGCGGGGAAAAGTGATGCTGGTCCTCACTGCCTCCTGGAACCCCTTCAAATGCCCCAAACAATTTGGCCGTCTCTGCTTTCCTGCGCACTCTAGCCTCAAAAGCACCTTTTTTCACTTTCGGCGCTGTTTGATTCAAAAAAGACAAACGTCCTGCTTTTGCTGCCACAGCAAAGGTGCCAGCGGGGAAAAGTGATGCTGGTCCTCACTGCCTCCTGGAACCCCTTCAAATGCCCCAGACAATTTGGCCCTCTCTGCTTTCCTGCTAACTCTAGCCTCAAAAGCACCTTTTTTGAACTTTCGGTGCTGTTTGGAGCAAAAAAGAAAAACGTCCAGCTTTTGCTGCCACAGCAAAGGTGCCAGCGGGGAAAAGTAATGCTGGTCCTCACTGCCTCCTGGAACCCCTTCAAATGCCCCACACAATTTGGCCCTCTCTGCTTTCCTGCTAACTCTAGCCTCAAAAGCACCTTTTTTCACTTTCGGCGCTGTTTGATGCAAATAAGACAAACGTCCAGCTTTTGCTGCCACAGCAAAGGTGCCAGCGAGGAAAAGTGATGCTGGTCCTCACTGCCTCCTGGAACCCCTTCAAACACCCCAGACAATTTGGCCCTCTCTTCTTTCCTGCAGACTCTAGCCTCAAAAGCACCTTTTTTCACTTTCGGCGCTGTTTGATGCAAAAAAGACAAACGTCCAGCTTTTGCTGCCACAGCAAAGGTGCCAGCGGGGAAAAGTGATGCTGGTCCTCACTGCCTCCTGGAACCCCTTCAAATGCCCCACACAATTTGGCCCTCTCTGCTTTCCTGCTAACTCTAGCCTCAAAAGCACCTTTTTTCACTTTCGGCGCTGTTTGGAGCAAAAAAGACAAAAGTCCAGGTTTTGCTGCCACAGCAAAGGTGCCAGGGGGGAAAAGTGATGCTGGTCCTCACTGCCTCCTGGAACCCCTTCAAATGCCCCAGACAATTTGGCCCTCTCTGCTTTCCTGCGCACTCTAGCCTCAAAAGCACCTTTTTTCACTTTTAACGCCCCCCGGAGGAAAAAAAACAAACGTCCAGCTTTTGCTGCCACAGCAAAGGTGCCAGCGGGGAAAAGTGATGCTGGTCCTCACTGCCTCCTGGAACCCCTTCAAATGCCCCAGACAATTTGGCCCTCTCTGCTTTCCTGCTAACTCTAGCCTCAAAAGCACCTTTTTTCACTTTCAACGCTGTTTGGAGCAAAAAAGACAAAAGTCCAGGTTTTGCTGCCACAGCAAAGGTGCCAGCGGGGAAAAGTGATGCTGGTCCTCACTGCCTCCTGGAACCCCTTCAAATGCCCCAGACAATTTGGCCCTCTCTGCTTTTCTGCAGACTCCATCCTCAAAAGCACCTGTTTTCACTTTCAGCGCTGTTTGGAGCAAAAAAGACAAACGTCCGGGTTTTGCTGCCACAGCAAAGGTGCCAGCGGGGAAAAGTGATGCTGGTCCTCACTGCCTCCTGGAACACCTTCAAATGCCCCAGACAATTTGGCCCTCTCTGCTTTCCTGCAGACTCCATCCTCAAAAGCACCTGTTTTCACTTTCAGCGCTGTTTGGAGCAAAAAAGACAAACGTCCGGGTTTTGCTGCCACAGCAAAGGTGCCAGCGGGGAAAAGTGATGCTGGTCCTCACTGCCTCCTGGAATCCCTTCAAACGCCTCAGACAATTTGGCCCTCTCTGCTTTCCTGCAGACTCCATCCTCAAAAGCACCTGTTTTCACTTTCAGCGCTGTTTGGAGCAAAAAAGACAAACGTCCGGGTTTTGCTGCCACAGCAAAGGTGCCAGCGGGGAAAAGTGATGCTGGTCCTCACTGCCTCCTGGAACACCTTCAAATGCCCCAGACAATTTGGCACTCTCTGCTTTCCTGCGCACTCTAGCCTCAAAAGCACCTTTTTTGACTTTCGGCGCTCTCCGGAAAAAAAAAGACAAACGTCCAGGTTTTGCTGCCACAGCAAAGGTGCTAGCGGGGAAAAGTGATGCTGGTCCTCACTGCCTCCTGGAACACCTTCAAATGCACCAGACAATTTGGCCCTCTCTGCTTTCCTGCGCACTCTAGCCTCAAAAGCACCTTTTTTCACTTTCGGCGCTGTTTGATGCAAATAAGACAAACGTCCAGCTTTTGCTGCCACAGCAAAGGTGCCAGCGGGGAAAAGTGATGCTGGTCCTCACTGCCTCCTGGAACCCCTTCAAATGCCCCACACAATTTGGCCCTCTCTGCTTTCCTGCGCACTCTAGCCTCAAAAGCACCGTTTTTCATTTTCGGCGCTGTTTGGAGAAAAAAAGATAAACGTCCAGGTTTTGCTGCCACAGCAAAGGTGCCAGCGGGGAAAAGTGATGCTGGTCCTCACTGCCTCCTGGAACCCCTTCAAATGCCCCAGACAATTTGGCCCTCTCTGCTTTCCTGCGCACTCTAGCCTCAAAAGCACTGTTTTTCACTTTAGGCGCTGTTTGGAGCAAAAAAGACAAACGTCCAGCTTTTGCTGACACAGCAAAGTTGCCAGCGGGGAAAAGTGATGCTGGTCCTCACTGCCTCCTGGAACACCTTCAAATGCCCCAGACAATTTGGCCCTCTCTGCTTTCCTGCGCACTGTAGCCTCAAAAGCACCGTTTTTCACTTTCGGCGCTGCTTGGAGCAAAAAAGACAAACGTCCAGCTTTTGCTGCTACAGCAAAGGTGCCAGCGGGGAAAAGTGATGCTGGTCCTCACTGCCTCCTGGAACCCCTTCAAATGCCCCAGACAATTTGGCCCTCTCTGCTTTCCTGCGGACTCTAGCCTCAAAAGCACCTTTTTTCACTTTTGGCGCCCCCCGGATGAAAAAAGACAAACGTCCAGCTTTTGCTGCTACAGCAAATGTGCCAGCAGGGAAAAGTGATGCTGGTCCTCACTGCCTCCTGGAACCCCTTCAAATGCCCCAGACAATTTGGCCCTCTCTGCTTTCCTGCAGACTCTAGCCTCAAAAGCACCTTTTTTCAGTTTTGGCGCCCTCGGGAGGAAAAAAGACAAACGTCCAGCTTTTGCTGCTACAGCAAATGTGCCAGCAGGGAAAAGTGATGCTGGTCCTCACTGCCTCCTGGAACCCCTTCAAATGCCCCACACAATTTGGCCCTCTCTGCTTTCCTGCTAACTCTAGCCTCAAAAGCACCTTTTTTCACTTTCGGCGCTGTTTGGAGCAAAAAAGACAAAAGTCCAGGTTTTGCTGCCACAGCAAAGGTGCCAGGGGGGAAAAGTGATGCTGGTCCTCACTGCCTCCTGGAACCCCTTCAAACACCCCAGACAATTTGGCCCTCTCTTCTTTCCTGCAGACTCTAGCCTCAAAAGCACCTTTTTTCACTTTCGGCGCTGTTTGATGCAAAAAAGACAAACGTCCAGCTTTTGCTGCCACAGCAAAGGTGCCAGCGGGGAAAAGTGATGCTGGTCCTCACTGCCTCCTGGAACCCCTTCAAATGCCCCAGACAATTTGGCCCTCTCTGCTTTCCTGCTAACTCTAGCCTCAAAAGCACCTTTTTTCACTTTCGGCGCTGTTTGGAGCAAAAAAGACAAAAGTCCAGGTTTTGCTGCCACAGCAAAGGTGCCAGGGGGGAAAAGTGATGCTGGTCCTCACTGCCTCCTGGAACCCCTTCAAATGCCCCAGACAATTTGGCCCTCTCTGCTTTCCTGCGCACTCTAGCCTCAAAAGCACCTTTTTTCACTTTTAACGCCCCCCGGAGGAAAAAAAACAAACGTCCAGCTTTTGCTGCCACAGCAAAGGTTCCAGCGGGGAAAAGTGATGCTGGTCCTCACTGCCTCCTGGAACCCCTTCAAATGCCCCAGACAATTTGGCCCTCTCTGCTTTCCTGCTAACTCTAGCCTCAAAAGCACCTTTTTTCACTTTCAACGCTGTTTGGAGCAAAAAAGACAAAAGTCCAGGTTTTGCTGCCACAGCAAAGGTGCCAGCGGGGAAAAGTGATGCTGGTCCTCACTGCCTCCTGGAACCCCTTCAAATGCCCCAGACAATTTGGCCCTCTCTGCTTTTCTGCAGACTCCATCCTCAAAAGCACCTGTTTTCACTTTCAGCGCTGTTTGGAGCAAAAAAGACAAACGTCCGGGTTTTGCTGCCACAGCAAAGGTGCCAGCGGGGAAAAGTGATGCTGGTCCTCACTGCCTCCTGGAACACCTTCAAATGCCCCAGACAATTTGGCCCTCTCTGCTTTCCTGCAGACTCCATCCTCAAAAGCACCTGTTTTCACTTTCAGCGCTGTTTGGAGCAAAAAAGACAAACGTCCGGGTTTTGCTGCCACAGCAAAGGTGCCAGCGGGGAAAAGTGATGCTGGTCCTCACTGCCTCCTGGAATCCCTTCAAACGCCTCAGACAATTTGGCCCTCTCTGCTTTCCTGCAGACTCCATCCTCAAAAGCACCTGTTTTCACTTTCAGCGCTGTTTGGAGCAAAAAAGACAAACGTCCGGGTTTTGCTGCCACAGCAAAGGTGCCAGCGGGGAAAAGTGATGCTGGTCCTCACTGCCTCCTGGAACACCTTCAAATGCCCCAGACAATTTGGCACTCTCTGCTTTCCTGCGCACTCTAGCCTCAAAAGCACCTTTTTTGACTTTCGGCGCTCTCCGGAAAAAAAAAGACAAACGTCCGGGTTTTGCTGCCACAGCAAAGGTGCTAGCGGGGAAAAGTGATGCTGGTCCTCACTGCCTCCTGGAACACCTTCAAATGCACCAGACAATTTGGCCCTCTCTGCTTTCCTGCGCACTCTAGCCTCAAAAGCACCTTTTTTCACTTTCTGCGCACTGCGGAGGAAAAAAGACAAACGTCCAGCTTTTGCTGCCACAGCAAAGGTGCCAGCGGGGAAAAGTGATGCTGGTCCTCACTGCCTCCTGGAACCCCTTCAAATGCCCCACACAATTTGGCCCTCTCTGCTTTCCTGCGCACTCTAGCCTCAAAAGCACCGTTTTTCATTTTCGGCGCTGTTTGGAGAAAAAAAGATAAACGTCCAGGTTTTGCTGCCACAGCAAAGGTGCCAGCGGGGAAAAGTGATGCTGGTCCTCACTGCCTCCTGGAACCCCTTCAAATGCCCCAGACAATTTGGCCCTCTCTGCTTTCCTGCGCACTCTAGCCTCAAAAGCACCGTTTTTCACTTTAGGCGCTGTTTGGAGCAAAAAAGACAAACGTCCAGCTTTTGCTGACACAGCAAAGTTGCCAGCGGGGAAAAGTGATGCTGGTCCTCACTGCCTCCTGGAACACCTTCAAATGCCCCAGACAATTTGGCCCTCTCTGCTTTCCTGCGCACTGTAGCCTCAAAAGCACCGTTTTTCACTTTCAGCGCTGCTTGGAGCAAAAAAGACAAACGTCCAGCTTTTGCTGCTACAGCAAAGGTGCCAGCGGGGAAAAGTGATGCTGGTCCTCACTGCCTCCTGGAACCCCTTCAAATGCCCCAGACAATTTGGCCATCTCTGCTTTCCTGCGGACTCTAGCCTCAAAAGCACCTTTTTTCACTTTTGGCGCCCCCCGGAGGAAAAAAGACAAACGTCCAGCTTTTGCTGCTACAGCAAATGTGCCAGCAGGGAAAAGTGATGCTGGTCCTCACTGCCTCCTGGAACCCCTTCAAATGCCCCAGACAATTTGGCCCTCTCTGCTTTTCTGCAGACTCCATCCTCAAAAGCACCTGTTTTCACTTTCAGCGCTGTTTGGAGCAAAAAAGACAAACGTCCGGGTTTTGCTGCCACAGCAAAGGTGCCAGCGGGGAAAAGTGATGCTGGTCCTCACTGCCTCCTGGAACACCTTCAAATGCCCCAGACAATTTGGCCCTCTCTGCTTTCCTGCAGACTCCATCCTCAAAAGCACCTGTTTTCACTTTCAGCGCTGTTTGGAGCAAAAAAGAAAAACGTCCGGGTTTTGCTGCCACAGCAAAGGTGCCAGCGGGGAAAAGTGATGCTGGTCCTCACTGCCTCCTGGAATCCCTTCAAACGCCTCAGACAATTTGGCCCTCTCTGCTTTCCTGCAGACTCCATCCTCAAAAGCACCTGTTTTCACTTTCAGCGCTGTTTGGAGCAAAAAAGACAAACGTCCGGGTTTTGCTGCCACAGCAAAGGTGCCAGCGGGGAAAAGTGATGCTGGTCCTCACTGCCTCCTGGAACACCTTCAAATGCCCCAGACAATTTGGCACTCTCTGCTTTCCTGCAGACTCTAGCCTCAAAAGCACCTTTTTTGACTTTCGGCGCTCTCCGGAAAAAAAAAGACAAACGTCCAGGTTTTGCTGCCACAGCAAAGGTGCTAGCGGGGAAAAGTGATGCTGGTCCTCACTGCCTCCTGGAACACCTTCAAATGCACCAGACAATTTGGCCCTCTCTGCTTTCCTGCGCACTCTAGCCTCAAAAGCATCTTTTTTCACTTTCGGCGCTGTTTGATGCAAATAAGACAAACGTCCAGCTTTTGCTGCCACAGCAAAGGTGCCAGCGGGGAAAAGTGATGCTGGTCCTCACTGCCTCCTGGAACCCCTTCAAATGCCCCACACAATTTGGCCCTCTCTGCTTTCCTGCGCACTCTAGCCTCAAAAGCACCGTTTTTCATTTTCGGCGCTGTTTGGAGAAAAAAAGATAAACGTCCAGGTTTTGCTGCCACAGCAAAGGTGCCAGCGGGGAAAAGTGATGCTGGTCCTCACTGCCTCCTGGAACCCCTTCAAATGCCCCAGACAATTTGGCCCTCTCTGCTTTCCTGCTAACTCTAGCCTCAAAAGCACCTTTTTTCACTTTCAACGCTGTTTGGAGCAAAAAAGACAAAAGTCCAGGTTTTGCTGCCACAGCAAAGGTGCCAGCGGGGAAAAGTGATGCTGGTCCTCACTGCCTCCTGGAACCCCTTCAAATGCCCCAGACAATTTGGCCCTCTCTGCTTTTCTGCAGACTCCATCCTCAAAAGCACCTGTTTTCACTTTCAGCGCTGTTTGGAGCAAAAAAGACAAACGTCCGGGTTTTGCTGCCACAGCAAAGGTGCCAGCGGGGAAAAGTGATGCTGGTCCTCACTGCCTCCTGGAACACCTTCAAATGCCCCAGACAATTTGGCCCTCTCTGCTTTCCTGCAGACTCCATCCTCAAAAGCACCTGTTTTCACTTTCAGCGCTGTTTGGAGCAAAAAAGACAAACGTCCGGGTTTTGCTGCCACAGCAAAGGTGCCAGCGGGGAAAAGTGATGCTGGTCCTCACTGCCTCCTGGAATCCCTTCAAACGCCTCAGACAATTTGGCCCTCTCTGCTTTCCTGCAGACTCCATCCTCAAAAGCACCTGTTTTCACTTTCAGCGCTGTTTGGAGCAAAAAAGACAAACGTCCGGGTTTTGCTGCCACAGCAAAGGTGCCAGCGGGGAAAAGTGATGCTGGTCCTCACTGCCTCCTGGAACACCTTCAAATGCCCCAGACAATTTGGCACTCTCTGCTTTCCTGCGCACTCTAGCCTCAAAAGCACCTTTTTTGACTTTCGGCGCTCTCCGGAAAAAAAAAGACAAACGTCCGGGTTTTGCTGCCACAGCAAAGGTGCTAGCGGGGAAAAGTGATGCTGGTCCTCACTGCCTCCTGGAACACCTTCAAATGCACCAGACAATTTGGCCCTCTCTGCTTTCCTGCGCACTCTAGCCTCAAAAGCACCTTTTTTCACTTTCTGCGCACTGCGGAGGAAAAAAGACAAACGTCCAGCTTTTGCTGCCACAGCAAAGGTGCCAGCGGGGAAAAGTGATGCTGGTCCTCACTGCCTCCTGGAACCCCTTCAAATGCCCCACACAATTTGGCCCTCTCTGCTTTCCTGCGCACTCTAGCCTCAAAAGCACCGTTTTTCATTTTCGGCGCTGTTTGGAGAAAAAAAGATAAACGTCCAGGTTTTGCTGCCACAGCAAAGGTGCCAGCGGGGAAAAGTGATGCTGGTCCTCACTGCCTCCTGGAACCCCTTCAAATGCCCCAGACAATTTGGCCCTCTCTGCTTTCCTGCGCACTCTAGCCTCAAAAGCACCGTTTTTCACTTTAGGCGCTGTTTGGAGCAAAAAAGACAAACGTCCAGCTTTTGCTGACACAGCAAAGTTGCCAGCGGGGAAAAGTGATGCTGGTCCTCACTGCCTCCTGGAACACCTTCAAATGCCCCAGACAATTTGGCCCTCTCTGCTTTCCTGCGCACTGTAGCCTCAAAAGCACCGTTTTTCACTTTCAGCGCTGCTTGGAGCAAAAAAGACAAACGTCCAGCTTTTGCTGCTACAGCAAAGGTGCCAGCGGGGAAAAGTGATGCTGGTCCTCACTGCCTCCTGGAACCCCTTCAAATGCCCCAGACAATTTGGCCCTCTCTGCTTTTCTGCAGACTCCATCCTCAAAAGCACCTGTTTTCACTTTCAGCGCTGTTTGGAGCAAAAAAGACAAACGTCCGGGTTTTGCTGCCACAGCAAAGGTGCCAGCGGGGAAAAGTGATGCTGGTCCTCACTGCCTCCTGGAACACCTTCAAATGCCCCAGACAATTTGGCCCTCTCTGCTTTCCTGCAGACTCCATCCTCAAAAGCACCTGTTTTCACTTTCAGCGCTGTTTGGAGCAAAAAAGAAAAACGTCCGGGTTTTGCTGCCACAGCAAAGGTGCCAGCGGGGAAAAGTGATGCTGGTCCTCACTGCCTCCTGGAATCCCTTCAAACGCCTCAGACAATTTGGCCCTCTCTGCTTTCCTGCAGACTCCATCCTCAAAAGCACCTGTTTTCACTTTCAGCGCTGTTTGGAGCAAAAAAGACAAACGTCCGGGTTTTGCTGCCACAGCAAAGGTGCCAGCGGGGAAAAGTGATGCTGGTCCTCACTGCCTCCTGGAACACCTTCAAATGCCCCAGACAATTTGGCACTCTCTGCTTTCCTGCAGACTCTAGCCTCAAAAGCACCTTTTTTGACTTTCGGCGCTCTCCGGAAAAAAAAAGACAAACGTCCAGGTTTTGCTGCCACAGCAAAGGTGCTAGCGGGGAAAAGTGATGCTGGTCCTCACTGCCTCCTGGAACACCTTCAAATGCACCAGACAATTTGGCCCTCTCTGCTTTCCTGCGCACTCTAGCCTCAAAAGCATCTTTTTTCACTTTCGGCGCTGTTTGATGCAAATAAGACAAACGTCCAGCTTTTGCTGCCACAGCAAAGGTGCCAGCGGGGAAAAGTGATGCTGGTCCTCACTGCCTCCTGGAACCCCTTCAAATGCCCCACACAATTTGGCCCTCTCTGCTTTCCTGCGCACTCTAGCCTCAAAAGCACCGTTTTTCATTTTCGGCGCTGTTTGGAGAAAAAAAGATAAACGTCCAGGTTTTGCTGCCACAGCAAAGGTGCCAGCGGGGAAAAGTGATGCTGGTCCTCACTGCCTCCTGGAACCCCTTCAAATGCCCCAGACAATTTGGCCCTCTCTGCTTTCCTGCGCACTCTAGCCTCAAAAGCACCGTTTTTCACTTTAGGCGCTGTTTGGAGCAAAAAAGACAAACGTCCAGCTTTTGCTGACACAGCAAAGTTGCCAGCGGGGAAAAGTGATGCTGGTCCTCACTGCCTCCTGGAACACCTTCAAATGCCCCAGACAATTTGGCCCTCTCTGCTTTCCTGCGCACTCTAGCCTCAAAAGCACCGTTTTTCACTTTCGGCGCTGCTTGGAGCAAAAAAGACAAACGTCCAGCTTTTGCTGCTACAGCCAAGGTGCCAGCGGGGAAAAGTGATGCTGGTCCTCACTGCCTCCTGGAACCCCTTCAAATGCCCCAGACAATTTGGCCCTCTCTGCTTTCCTGCGGACTCTAGCCTCAAAAGCACCTTTTTTCACTTTTGGCGCCCCCCGGAGAAAAAAAAACAAACGTCCAGGTTTTGCTGCCACAGCAAAGGTGCCAGCGGGGATAAGTGATGCTGGTCCTCACTGCCTCCTAGAACCCCTTCAAATGCCCCAGACAATTTGGCCCTCTCTGCTTTCCTGCGGACTCTAGCCTCAAAAGCACCTTTTTTCACTTTCGGCACGCTCCGGAGCAAAAAAGACAAACGTCCAGCTTTTGCTGCCACAGCAAAGGTGCTAGCGGGGAAAAGTGATGCTGGTCCTCACTGCCTCCTGGAACCCCTTCAAATGCCCCAAACAATTTGGCCGTCTCTGCTTTCCTGCGCACTCTAGCCTCAAAAGCACCTTTTTTCACTTTCAGCGCTGTTTGATTCAAAAAAGACAAACGTCCAGCTTTTGCTGCCACAGCAAAGGTGCCAGCGGGGAAAAGTGATGCTGGTCCTCACTGCCTCCTGGAACCCCTTCAAATGCCCCAGACAATTTGGCCCTCTCTGCTTTCCTGCTAACTCTAGCCTCAAAAGCACCTTTTTTGAACTTTCGGTGCTGTTTGGAGCAAAAAAGAAAAACGTCCAGCTTTTGCTGCCACAGCAAAGGTGCCAGCGGGGAAAAGTGATGCTGGTCCTCACTGCCTCCTGGAACCCCTTCAAATGCCCCACACAATTTGGCCCTCTCTGCTTTCCTGCTAACTCTAGCCTCAAAAGCACCTTTTTTCACTTTCGGCGCTGTTTGATGCAAATAAGACAAACGTCCAGCTTTTGCTGCCACAGCAAAGGTGCCAGCGAGGAAAAGTGATGCTGGTCCTCACTGCCTCCTGGAACCCCTTCAAACACCCCAGACAATTTGGCCCTCTCTTCTTTCCTGCAGACTCTAGCCTCAAAAGCACCTTTTTTCACTTTCGGCGCTGTTTGATGCAAAAAAGACAAACGTCCAGCTTTTGCTGCCACAGCAAAGGTGCCAGCGGGGAAAAGTGATGCTGGTCCTCACTGCCTCCTGGAACCCCTTCAAATGCCCCAGACAATTTGGCCCTCTCTGCTTTCCTGCTAACTCTAGCCTCAAAAGCACCTTTTTTCACTTTCGGCGCTGTTTGGAGCAAAAAAGACAAAAGTCCAGGTTTTGCTGCCACAGCAAAGGTGCCAGGGGGGAAAAGTGATGCTGGTCCTCACTGCCTCCTGGAACCCCTTCAAATGCCCCAGACAATTTGGCCCTCTCTGCTTTCCTGCGCACTCTAGCCTCAAAAGCACCTTTTTTCACTTTTAACGCCCCCCGGAGGAAAAAAAACAAACGTCCAGCTTTTGCTGCCACAGCAAAGGTGCCAGCGGGGAAAAGTGATGCTGGTCCTCACTGCCTCCTGGAACCCCTTCAAATGCCCCAGACAATTTGGCCCTCTCTGCTTTCCTGCTAACTCTAGCCTCAAAAGCACCTTTTTTCACTTTCAACGCTGTTTGGAGCAAAAAAGAAAAAAGTCCAGGTTTTGCTGCCACAGAAAAGGTGCCAGCGGGGAAAAGTGATGCTGGTCCTCACTGCCTCCTGGAACCCCTTCAAATGCCCCAGACAATTTGGCCCTCTCTGCTTTTCTGCAGACTCCATCCTCAAAAGCACCTGTTTTCACTTTCAGCGCTGTTTGGAGCAAAAAAGACAAACGTCCGGGTTTTGTTGCCACAGCAAAGGTGCCAGCGGGGAAAAGTGATGCTGGTCCTCACTGCCTCCTGGAACACCTTCAAATGCCCCAGACAATTTGGCCCTCTCTGCTTTCCTGCAGACTCCATCCTCAAAAGCACCTGTTTTCACTTTCAGCGCTGTTTGGAGCAAAAAAGACAAACGTCCGGGTTTTGCTGCCACAGCAAAGGTGCCAGCGGGGAAAAGTGATGCTGGTCCTCACTGCCTCCTGGAATCCCTTCAAACGCCGCAGACAATTTGGCCCTCTCTGCTTTCCTGCAGACTCCATCCTCAAAAGCACCTGTTTTCACTTTCAGCGCTGTTTGGAGCAAAAAAGACAAACGTCCGGGTTTTGCTGCCACAGCAAAGGTGCCAGCGGGGAAAAGTGATGCTGGTCCTCACTGCCTCCTGGAACACCTTCAAATGCCCCAGACAATTTGGCACTCTCTGCTTTCCTGCGCACTCTAGCCTCAAAAGCACCTTTTTTGACTTTCGGCGCTCTCCGGAAAAAAAAAGACAAACGTCCAGGTTTTGCTGCCACAGCAAAGGTGCCAGCGGGGAAAAGTGATGCTGGTCCTCACTGCCTCCTGGAACCCCTTCAAATGCCCCAGACAATTTGGCCCTCTCTGCTTTCCTGCGCACTCTAGCCTCAAAAGCACCGTTTTTCACTTTAGGCGCTGTTTGGAGCAAAAAAGACAAACGTCCAGCTTTTGCTGACACAGCAAAGTTGCCAGCGGGGAAAAGTGATGCTGGTCCTCACTGCCTCCTGGAACACCTTCAAATGCCTCAGACAATTTTGCCCTCTCTGCTTTCCTGCGCACTGTAGCCTCAAAAGCACCGTTTTTCACTTTCGCCGCTGCTTGGAGCAAAAAAGACAAACGTCCAGCTTTTGCTGCTACAGCCAAGGTGCCAGCGGGGAAAAGTGATGCTGGTCCTCACTGCCTCCTGGAACCCCTTCAAATGCCCCACACAATTTGGCCCTCTCTGCTTTCCTGCGCACTCTAGCCTCAAAAGCACCTTTTTTCACTTTTGGCGCCCCCCGGAGGAAAAAAAACAAACGTCCAGGTTTTGCTGCCACAGCAAAGGTGCCAGCGGGGAAAAGTGATGCTGGTCCTCACTGCCTCCTAGAACCCCTTCAAATGCCCCAGACAATTTGGCCCTCTCTGCTTTCCTGCGGACTCTAGCCTCAAAAGCACCTTTTTTCACTTTCGGCACGCTCCGGAGCAAAAAAGACAAACGTCCAGCTTTTGCTGCCACAGCAAAGGTGCTAGCGGGGAAAAGTGATGCTGGTCCTCACTGCCTCCTGGAACCCCTTCAAATGCCCCAGACAATTTGGCCCTCTCTGCTTTCCTGCGCACTCTAGCCTCAAAAGCACCTTTTTTCACTTTCGGCGCTGTTTGATTCAAAAAAGACAAACGTCCAGCTTTTGCTGCCACAGCAAAGGTGCCAGCGGGGAAAAGTGATGCTGGTCCTCACTGCCTCCTGGAACCCCTTCAAATGCCCCAGACAATTTGGCCCTCTCTGCTTTCCTGCTAACTCTAGCCTCAAAAGCACCTTTTTTCACTTTCGGCGCTGTTTGATGCAAATAAGACAAACGTCCAGCTTTTGCTGCCACAGCAAAGGTGCCAGCGAGGAAAAGTGATGCTGGTCCTCACTGCCTCCTGGAACCCCTTCAAACACCCCAGACAATTTGGCCCTCTCTTCTTTCCTGCACACTCTAGCCTCAAAAGCACCTTTTTTCACTTTCGGCGCTGTTTGATTCAAAAAAGACAAACGTCCAGCTTTTGCTGCCACAGCAAAGGTGCCAGCGGGGAAAAGTGATGCTGGTCCTCACTGCCTCCTGGAACCCCTTCAAATGCCCCAGACAATTTGGCCCTCTCTGCTTTCCTGCTAACTCTAGCCTCAAAAGCACCTTTTTTCACTTTCGGCGCTGTTTGGAGCAAAAAAGACAAAAGTCCAGGTTTTGCTGCCACAGCAAAGGTGCCAGGGGGGAAAAGTGATGCTGGTCCTCACTGCCTCCTGGAACCCCTTCAAATGCCCCAGACAATTTGGCCCTCTCTGCTTTCCTGCGCACTCTAGCCTCAAAAGCACCTTTTTTCACTTTTAACGCCCCCCGGAGGAAAAAAAACAAACGTCCAGCTTTTGCTGCCACAGCAAAGGTGCCAGCGGGGAAAAGTGATGCTGGTCCTCACTGCCTCCTGGAACCCCTTCAAATGCCCCACACAATTTGGCCCTCTCTGCTTTCCTGCTAACTCTAGCCTCAAAAGCACCTTTTTTCACTTTCAACGCTGTTTGGAGCAAAAAAGACAAAAGTCCAGGTTTTGCTGCCACAGCAAAGGTGCCAGCGGGGAAAAGTGATGCTGGTCCTCACTGCCTCCTGGAACCCCTTCAAATGCCCCAGACAATTTGGCCCTCTCTGCTTTTCTGCAGACTCCATCCTCAAAAGCACCTGTTTTCACTTTCAGCGCTGTTTGGAGCAAGAAAGACAAACGTCCGGGTTTTGCTGCCACAGCAAAGGTGCCAGCGGGGAAAAGTGATGCTGGTCCTCACTGCCTCCTGGAACACCTTCAAATGCCCCAGACAATTTGGCCCTCTCTGCTTTCCTGCAGACTCCATCCTCAAAAGCACCTGTTTTCACTTTCAGCGCTGTTTGGAGCAAAAAAGACAAACGTCCGGGTTTTGCTGCCACAGCAAAGGTGCCAGCGGGGAAAAGTGATGCTGGTCCTCACTGCCTCCTGGAATCCCTTCAAACGCCTCAGACAATTTGACCCTCTCTGCTTTCCTGCAGACTCCATCCTCAAAAGCACCTGTTTTCACTTTCAGCGCTGTTTGGAGCAAAAAAGACAAACGTCCGGGTTTTGCTGCCACAGCAAAGGTGCCAGCGGGGAAAAGTGATGCTGGTCCTCACTGCCTCCTGGAACACCTTCAAATGCCCCAGACAATTTGGCACTCTCTGCTTTCCTGCGCACTCTATCCTCAAAAGCACCTTTTTTGACTTTCGGCGCTCTCCGGAAAAAAAAAGACAAACGTCCAGGTTTTGCTGCCACAGCAAAGGTGCTAGCGGGGAAAAGTGATGCTGGTCCTCACTGCCTCCTGGAACACCTTCAAATGCACCAGACAATTTGGCCCTCTCTGCTTTCCTGCTAACTCTAGCCTCAAAAGCACCTTTTTTCACTTTCGGCGCTGTTTGATGCAAATAAGACAAACGTCCAGCTTTTGCTGCCACAGCAAAGGTGCCAGCGGGGAAAAGTGATGCTGGTCCTCACTGCCTCCTGGAACCCCTTCAAATGCCCCACACAATTTGGCCCTCTCTGCTTTCCTGCGCACTCTAGCCTCAAAAGCACCGTTTTTCATTTTCGGCGCTGTTTGGAGAAAAAAAGATAAACGTCCAGGTTTTGCTGCCACAGCAAAGGTGCCAGCGGGGAAAAGTGATGCTGGTCCTCACTGCCTCCTGGAACCCCTTCAAATGCCCCACACAATTTGGCCCTCTCTGCTTTCCTGCGCACTCTAGCCTCAAAAGCACCGTTTTTCACTTTAGGCGCTGTTTGGAGCAAAAAAGACAAACGTCCAGCTTTTGCTGACACAGCAAAGTTGCCAGCGGGGAAAAGTGATGCTGGTCCTCACTGCCTCCTGGAACACCTTCAAATGCCCCAGACAATTTGGCCCTCTCTGCTTTCCTGCTAACTCTAGCCTCAAAAGCACCTTTTTTCACTTTCGGCGCTGTTTGATGCAAATAAGACAAACGTCCAGCTTTTGCTGCCACAGCAAAGGTGCCAGCGAGGAAAAGTGATGCTGGTCCTCACTGCCTCCTGGAACCCCTTCAAACACCCCAGACAATTTGGCCCTCTCTTCTTTCCTGCACACTCTAGCCTCAAAAGCACCTTTTTTCACTTTCGGCGCTGTTTGATTCAAAAAAGACAAACGTCCAGCTTTTGCTGCCACAGCAAAGGTGCCAGCGGGGAAAAGTGATGCTGGTCCTCACTGCCTCCTGGAACCCCTTCAAATGCCCCAGACAATTTGGCCCTCTCTGCTTTCCTGCTAACTCTAGCCTCAAAAGCACCTTTTTTCACTTTCGGCGCTGTTTGGAGCAAAAAAGACAAAAGTCCAGGTTTTGCTGCCACAGCAAAGGTGCCAGGGGGGAAAAGTGATGCTGGTCCTCACTGCCTCCTGGAACCCCTTCAAATGCCCCAGACAATTTGGCCCTCTCTTCTTTCCTGCACACTCTAGCCTCAAAAGCACCTTTTTTCACTTTCGGCGCTGTTTGATTCAAAAAAGACAAACGTCCAGCTTTTGCTGCCACAGCAAAGGTGCCAGCGGGGAAAAGTGATGCTGGTCCTCACTGCCTCCTGGAACCCCTTCAAATGCCCCAGACAATTTGGCCCTCTCTGCTTTCCTGCTAACTCTAGCCTCAAAAGCACCTTTTTTCACTTTCGGCGCTGTTTGGAGCAAAAAAGACAAAAGTCCAGGTTTTGCTGCCACAGCAAAGGTGCCAGGGGGGAAAAGTGATGCTGGTCCTCACTGCCTCCTGGAACCCCTTCAAATGCCCCAGACAATTTGGCCCTCTCTGCTTTCCTGCGCACTCTAGCCTCAAAAGCACCTTTTTTCACTTTTAACGCCCCCCGGAGGAAAAAAAACAAACGTCCAGCTTTTGCTGCCACAGCAAAGGTGCCAGCGGGGAAAAGTGATGCTGGTCCTCACTGCCTCCTGGAACCCCTTCAAATGCCCCACACAATTTGGCCCTCTCTGCTTTCCTGCTAACTCTAGCCTCAAAAGCACCTTTTTTCACTTTCAACGCTGTTTGGAGCAAAAAAGACAAAAGTCCAGGTTTTGCTGCCACAGCAAAGGTGCCAGCGGGGAAAAGTGATGCTGGTCCTCACTGCCTCCTGGAACCCCTTCAAATGCCCCAGACAATTTGGCCCTCTCTGCTTTTCTGCAGACTCCATCCTCAAAAGCACCTGTTTTCACTTTCAGCGCTGTTTGGAGCAAGAAAGACAAACGTCCGGGTTTTGCTGCCACAGCAAAGGTGCCAGCGGGGAAAAGTGATGCTGGTCCTCACTGCCTCCTGGAACACCTTCAAATGCCCCAGACAATTTGGCCCTCTCTGCTTTCCTGCAGACTCCATCCTCAAAAGCACCTGTTTTCACTTTCAGCGCTGTTTGGAGCAAAAAAGACAAACGTCCGGGTTTTGCTGCCACAGCAAAGGTGCCAGCGGGGAAAAGTGATGCTGGTCCTCACTGCCTCCTGGAATCCCTTCAAACGCCTCAGACAATTTGGTCCTCTCTGCTTTCCTGCAGACTCCATCCTCAAAAGCACCTGTTTTCACTTTCAGCGCTGTTTGGAGCAAAAAAGACAAACGTCCGGGTTTTGCTGCCACAGCAAAGGTGCCAGCGGGGAAAAGTGATGCTGGTCCTCACTGCCTCCTGGAACACCTTCAAATGCCCCAGACAATTTGGCACTCTCTGCTTTCCTGCGCACTCTAGCCTCAAAAGCACCTTTTTTGACTTTCGGCGCTCTCCGGAAAAAAAAAGACAAACGTCCAGGTTTTGCTGCCACAGCAAAGGTGCTAGCGGGGAAAAGTGATGCTGGTCCTCACTGCCTCCTGGAACACCTTCAAATGCACCAGACAATTTGGCCCTCTCTGCTTTCCTGCGCACTCTAGCCTCAAAAGCACCTTTTTTCACTTTCGGCGCTGTTTGATGCAAATAAGACAAACGTCCAGCTTTTGCTGCCACAGCAAAGGTGCCAGCGGGGAAAAGTGATGCTGGTCCTCACTGCCTCCTGGAACCCCTTCAAATGCCCCACACAATTTGGCCCTCTCTGCTTTCCTGCGCACTCTAGCCTCAAAAGCACCGTTTTTCATTTTCGGCGCTGTTTGGAGAAAAAAAGATAAACGTCCAGGTTTTGCTGCCACAGCAAAGGTGCCAGCGGGGAAAAGTGATGCTGGTCCTCACTGCCTCCTGGAACCCCTTCAAATGCCCCACACAATTTGGCCCTCTCTGCTTTCCTGCGCACTCTAGCCTCAAAAGCACCGTTTTTCACTTTAGGCGCTGTTTGGAGCAAAAAAGACAAACGTCCAGCTTTTGCTGACACAGCAAAGTTGCCAGCGGGGAAAAGTGATGCTGGTCCTCACTGCCTCCTGGAACACCTTCAAATGCCCCAGACAATTTGGCCCTCTCTGCTTTCCTGCGCACTGTAGCCTCAAAAGCACCGTTTTTCACTTTCGGCGCTGCTTGGAGCAAAAAAGACAAACGTCCAGCTTTTGCTGCTACAGCAAAGGTGCCAGCGGGGAAAAGTGATGCTGGTCCTCACTGCCTCCTGGAACCCCTTCAAATGCCCCAGACAATTTGGCCCTCTCTGCTTTCCTGCGGACTCTAGCCTCAAAAGCACCTTTTTTCACTTTTGGCGCCCCCCGGAGGAAAAAAAACAAACGTCCAGGTTTTGCTGCCACAGCAAAGGTGCCAGCGGGGAAAAGTGATGCTGGTCCTCACTGCCTCCTAGAACCCCTTCAAATGCCACAGACAATTTGGCCCTCTCTGCTTTCCTGCAGACTCTAGCCTCAAAACACCTTTTTTCACTTTCGGCGGCCTCGGGAGAAAAAAAAAGACAAACGTCCAGGTTTTGCTGCCACAGCAAAGGTGCCAGCGGGGAAAGTGATGCTGGTCCTCACTGCCTCCTGGAACCCCTTCAAATGACCCAGACAATTTGTCCCTCTCTGCTTTCCTGCAGACTCTAGCCTCAAAAGCACCGTTTTTCAGTTTTGGCGCCCTCGGGAGGAAAAAAGACAAACGTCCAGCTTTTGCTGCTACAGCAAAGGTGCCAGCGGGGAAAAGTGATGCTGGTCCTCACTGCCTCCTGGAACCCCTTCAAATGCCCCAGACAATTTGGCCCTCTCTGCTTTCCTGCTAACTCTAGCCTCAAAAGCACCTTTTTTGAACTTTCGGTGCTGTTTGGAGCAAAAAAGAAAAACGTCCAGCTTTTGCTGCCACAGCAAAGGTGCCAGCGGGGAAAAGTGATGCTGGTCCTCACTGCCTCCTGGAACCCCTTCAAATGCCCCACACAATTTGGCCCTCTCTGCTTTCCTGCTAACTCTAGCCTCAAAAGCACCTTTTTTCACTTTCGGCGCTGTTTGGAGCAAAAAAGACAAACGTCCAGGTTTTGCTGCCACAGCAAAGGTGCCAGCGGGGAAAAGTGATGCTGGTCCTCACTGCCTCCTGGAACCCCTTCAAATGCCCCAGACAATTTGGCCCTCTCTGCTTTCCTGCGCACTGTAGCCTCAAAAGCACCGTTTTTCACTTTCGGCGCTGCTTGGAGCAAAAAAGACAAACGTCCAGCTTTTGCTGCTACAGCCAAGGTGCCAGCGGGGAAAAGTGATGCTGGTCCTCACTGCCTCCTGGAACCCCTTCAAATGCCCCAGACAATTTGGTCCTCTCTGCTTTCCTGCGGACTCTAGCCTCAAAAGCACCTTTTTTCACTTTTGGCGCCCCCCGGAGGAAAAAAAACAAACGTCCAGGTTTTGCTGCCACAGCAAAGGTGCCAGCGGGGAAAAGTGATGCTGGTCCTCACTGCCTCCTAGAACCCCTTCAAATGCCCCAGACAATTTGGCCCTCTCTGCTTTCCTGCAGACTCTAGCCTCAAAACACCTTTTTTCACTTTCGGCGCCCTCCGGAGCAAAAAAAAAGACAAACGTCCAGGTTTTGCTGCCACAGCAAAGGTGCCAAGTGGGAAAGTGATGCTGGTCCTCACTGCCTCCTGGAACCCCTTCAAATGCCCCAGACAATTTGGCCCTCTCTGCTTTCCTGCAGACTCTAGCCTCAAAAGCACCTTTTTTCAGTTTTGGCGCCCTCGGGAGGAAAAAAGACAAACGTCCAGCTTTTGCTGCTACAGCAAATGTGCCAGCAGGGAAAAGTGATGCTGGTCCTCACTGCCTCCTGGAACCCCTTCAAATGCCCCAGACAATTTGGCCCTCTCTGCTTTCCTGCGCACTCTAGCCTCAAAAGCACCTTTTTTCACTTTCGCCACGCTCCGGAGCAAAAAAGACAAACGTCCAGCTTTTGCTGCTACAGCAAATGTGCCAGCAGGGAAAAGTGATGCTGGTCCTCACTGCCTCCTGGAACCCCATCAAATGCCCCAGACAATTTAGCCCTCCCTGCTTTCCTGCGCACTCTAGCCTCAAAAGCACATTTTTTCACTTTCAATGCTGTTTGGAGCAAAAAAGACAAACGTCCGGGTTTTGCTGCCACAGCAAAGGTGCCAGCGGGGAAAAGTGATGCTGGTCCTCACTGCCTCCTGGAACCCCTTCAAATGCCCCAGACAATTTGGCCCTCTTTGCTTTCCTGCGGACTCTAGCCTCAAAAGCACCT